>NC_069501.1:1292118570-1292183570 GCF_027579735.1 Bombina bombina
GCTGTGTGTGTGTGTATGTCTGTGATTGTATGTGTGTGTGTGTATATAAACAGCTGTGTGTGTATGTATGTATGTATGTGATTGTATGTGTGTGTGTGTATATAAACAGCTGTGTGTGTATATGTCTGTGATTTTATGTGTGTGTATATATAAACAGAGTGCGTGTATATGTCTGTGATTGTATGTGTGTGTGTGTGTGTGTATATAAACAGCTGTGTGTGTGTGTATGTCTGTGATTGTATGTGTGTGTGTGTGTATATAAACAGCTGTGTGTGTATATGTCTGTGATTGTATGTGTGTGTGTGTTTATATAAACAGCTGTGTGTGTGTGTATGTCTGTGATTGTATGTGTGTATATAAACAGCTGTGTGTGTATGTGTGTATATATAAACAGCTGTGTGTGTATGTCTGTGATTGTATGTGTGTGTGTTTATATAAACAGCTGTGTGTGTGTGTATGTCTGTGATTTTATGTGTGTATATAAACAGCTGTGTGTGTATGTGTGTATATATAAACAGCTGTGTGTGTATGTCTGTGATTGTATGTGTGTGTGTGTATATATAAACAGCTGTGTGTGATTGTACGTGTGTGTGTACAGGTATACCTCACTTAACAGCGCTTCACTTGACCCCCTACTAGGCACTTACGTTCCGCTTAAATAAATGCATGACACAAGAATGTGGGGTTATAAAGGCCACAGCTTGTTTTATTGAACACCATAAATAATATATCAATAACATAACCAAATAGAAAGTTAATCATATCCATAAAACCCCGGGGTGCTTGCCCATCCACCACACGTGCTGTTCCTACTACTAAGAAGGGCACGTCCCATTGTATAAAATTCTCCCCTGCCAAGCAAACAGGAGGTACCAACAATCTTCTCTGATCGAGACCACCACAAAATAGGCAAACACCCCCCGCCACACCCAAGCTACTGTTCTAACCACCTAGAAAAACAAAACAAAAAGGGGTGGGAGGGTGGGAGCTTTGCCTTGCACGTTCTGGTAGCCATTCGATGCTCCCAGTCATCCTCCTAATCCGCCCTGCTATGGGTCCGCCTTGCAATAGCCAAGGAAAACAGCTCCTGACACGCAGCCACCGTAGTACAGGTACAAAACTACCTGCCGTTCAACAGGTCCTGCCATACCGCTGTGCGCAGGAAAGCATCAGCTTCTCCTCGCATGGTCTGATCCTGACTGCCGCACTTCCTTTACATTCACCCGCCTACACTCACGAGGCCCAACCTACTGGCCCCCCATATGACCCCTTCACTTGGCCTCGATGGGGGTCACAGAACCCTTTCCTCAATTTGTTCCTTCAGGGTTCCTCTACTAGGCACTTACGTTCCGCTTAAATAAATGCATGACACAAGAATGTGGGGTTATAAAGGACGCAGCTTGTTTTATTGAACACCATAAATAATATATCAATAACATAACTAAATAGAAAGTTAATTGTTACGGTTACCCTTAGTCTCGCTGAGAGATGGACCGCTTAGTAGCCTGGATCCCTATTGCTAAAGAGGGGAGAAGCTGCTTTCCATAGTATTCTATATGAGTCTCGCAAATATAGAATAATCTCCCTTAGCTGTAGTACAGCTAGGATACCCTTCTGCCCACAAAAACGAGTCAACGCTGCGATTGAGGGTCAAACAAGAACTCAGCACTGGGATGCCCAGCCTGCTTTTTATTAAGGTTACATGCACACAGGGCACTCCCAGGGGGAGAGGGGGGGAAGCACAAAATCCCCCATCACACATTTAGATAGAGAGCACTGTCCTTTGACAGGCCACAATAGGATTACAGTACTTAAGATAACAAGTTTACAAGTTCATCTTATCAATTAGCAGTCTGGCTCCAGAGGTGATTAGACAATGGGATTGGTTATCCCTAAACTTAGAGCTGAGGCCAGCAAAAATGTGTATTTAGGCAATAGTTTCTAAAAGCTGAAAAAAAAAGAGTTAACTCTTTATGAAATGATACTTGTTACGGTTTTCTTGGAGCCCTTCTTAGGCGCTGGCTTGCTGGTTCAGGCATTGCTGCTGGGAAATAAGCTCTTCACAACAAAATAACTAATGCTTCTGTAACAGTGCTCCCTTTCTGTGGAACACTCTGGCAGACACGGTCTGACCCCTTTTCGGGGCAGACTAAGGCTGTCCAGACCGCTGGTTATGCGGGGCTGAGGTCTGTTTGTCTGGACAACCCGTCGGCGTTGCCATTCTGTTTCCCAGGTCTGTAAGTAATGGTGAAATTGAAGGGTTGCAACGATAAGCTCCAACGTAATAGCCTGCCGTTATCTCCAGAGACCCGGTTCAGCCACACCAACGGGTTATGGTCGGTGACCAGAGTGAACTCCTGACCATATAAATAGGGAGTCAATTTCTTTAATGCCCACACCAAAGCCAAACACTCCTTTTCGACCGCTGCATAGCTGACTTCGCGGGGCAGGAGCTTCCGGCTGATGTAGGCAACTGGATGCTCCCCTCCATCTTCGCCTACTTGGCTGAGGACAGCTCCCAGCCCGAACATGGAAGCGTCTGTATGGACGATAAAACGTTTGTTAAGGGCTGGGGCCGCCAAGACAGGAGCGTTAATTAGAGCATTTTTGAGAGCCTGGAAAGCCGTTTCACAGTGGGGAGACCACAGGACCTGTCGAGGTAAGTTCTTCTTGGTCAAGTCAGTCAGGGGTTTGGCAAGTGTGCTGTAGTCTGGTACGAACCGTCTATAGTACCCTGCCGTGCCCAGGAAGGCTAGGACCTGAGTCTTAGTGATGGGGGGTGGGCCAATTGGCGACAGCTTCTATTTTGGCCGGCTCTGGTCGCTGCTTTCCACACCCCACCCGGTGACCCAGGTACTGTACCTCGGCCATCCCAAAGTGGCATTTTTCTGGCTTCAGAGTCAGGCCAGCAGCCCGGATCTGATCCAGAACCATTCCCACATGAGCTAAGTGGTCCTCCCAGGACTCACTGTGGATCGCTATGTCGTCCAGGTAGGCGCAAGCAAAACTCTGGAAGCCATCCAGGAGCCTATCCACCAAGCGCTGGAATGTAGCTGGGGCATTCTTCATCCCAAACGGCATTACCCTAAACTGATATAAGCCGAATGGGGTGACGAATGCCGAATTGGGGATAGCCTCCGGGGCCAGGGGAATCTGCCAGTAACCTTTGCAGAGGTCAATAGTGGTCAGGTAATTTCCCCTGGCTATACGATCGAGTAGCTCGTCTACCCTGGGCATAGGGTAAGCGTCCGTCACGGTATTTTCATTGAGCCTCCGATAGTCTACACAGAACCGGGTGGTCCCATCTTTCTTGGGCACCAAGACAACTGGGGAGGCCCATGGACTATCGGAGGGCTCAATTACCCTGAGCTGGAGCATCTCATCGATCTCCTTCTTCATTCCTGTCCTAACTGCTTCGGGGATTCGGTACGGAGCCTGGCGCAAGGGAGCTTGTCCCGGAGTATCTACCTGGTGGGTGGTTAAAGTAGTGTACCCTGGCTTCGGGGAGAAGGTGAGGTGTTTGGACTGGAGGAGTTGGTTGAGCTGCTCCCTTTCAGTGGGGCTAAGTCGGTCCCCTATCTGAACCTGCGCCACTATACCTGTGGGGAGACTCTTTTCTAATAGGTCTGGAATGGGTAAACTGTCGGGGTCTTCCTGAGGGGAACAACATACGGCCGTCACGTTCTCTGGTCGCTCAAAATATTCCTTGAGCATGTTTACATGGAATGTCTTTCTAAGATTGTTGTCATGGCAGCTAGCTATCACATAAGTGGTGTCTCCCCTTTTCTCTACGATCTGGTAGGGACCCTGCCAGGACGCCTGCAATTTGTCTGTCTTCACCGGCTTAAGTACTAACACCTTTTGTCCTATGGTGAAGATTCTCTTTCGGGCCCCCCGATCGTACCATACTTTCTGTCTTCTCTGGGCCAACTGGAGATTAGCCCGCACGGATTTGGCTAATTGCTCCATTCGGTCCCTGAGTTCCAGCACGTATGGCACAATGGGGACACCGTCAGCCTCCATCTCTCCCTCCCAGTGCTCCCGGATCAGGTTTAGGGGTCCCCGTACCTTTCTTCCGTAGAGCAACTCGAAGGGAGAGAACCCTGTCGTTTCCTGGGGCACCTCCCGATAAGCAAATAGGAGGTGCGGCAGGAAGCGTTCCCAGTCTCGGTATTCCTGAGTGAACGTCTTGAGCATTTGCTTGAGGGTCCCATTGAACCTCTCACACAGCCCGTTCGTCTGGGGGTGGTATGGGGAGCTCAGGAGGGACTTAATTTTGCAAACCTGCCAGAGTTGTTGGGTTAATTCAGCCGTAAATTGGGTGCCTCGGTCGGATAGGATTTCTTTTGGAAATCCTACCCGGGAGAACACCTGTACTAGTGCATTCGCTACCGTATCCGCTTGTATGTTGGATAGGGCGACAGCCTCTGGGTACCTGGTAGCGTAGTCCACTACGGTAAGAATGTAGCGCTTACCGGAGGGACTAGGGGTAGCCAGTGGTCCCACTAGGTCAATAGCAACCCGGCTGAAGGGTTCCTCTACAATGGGCATATTTACTAGCTGGGCTTTAGGGTGATCGCCTCGCCTTCCTACTCGTTGACACACATCGCAGGTGTTACAGTAAGTTCTAACGTCAGCGTGCACCCCTGGCCAAAAGAACGTGTGAGTAATGCGGTGTAGGGTACGGGTAACGGCTAGGTGGCCTGCTAAGGGGATGTCGTGGCCTATTTTGAGGATTTCTTGACGGTATTTGTGGGGCACTACCAGCTGTCGCCTACGCTGTCCCCTTTTCTCTGTCCAGCGGTATAGTTTCCCTTTTTCCCATAAGAATGTTTCGTTATCTGCCCCGCCCCCTCCGGTCTCTGCTCGTTCCCGGTACTTTTGTAAGGTCGGGTCAGTCTTAGACTCTGCCTCAAAAGCATCTGGGGTGTCCCAGGGTATGGGGCCTAACCTGTCAGGCAAGGTCGGGGTAGGTCTTACCTGTGTCTCCCGCACTGGTGAGAGCTCTCGCTCCGTCCGGGCTTGGGCCCGTGTAGTCACTGGGTCCGCCTCGTTGTTGCATACTGGAGCATAGGCAGAAGTCATGGGGCCCAAATCGTTGCCCAGTAGTACTTCGGCAGGTAAATTATCCATTAGGCCCACGTTCACAGCCCCCTTTCCCGCTCCCCAATCAAGATGCACTTTAGCTGTTGGAATTTTGTACACATCCCCCCCCGCCACTCTAACGGCCACGGTCTGTCCGGATCGCTTGTGCTCTGGCACCAAATGACTCTGTACCAGCGTGATAGTAGCCCCTGTGTCTCGCAATCCCTCGGTAGATCGCCCCTCGAGCCATACCCTCTGCCGATGGTGCTGGCGGTTATCTGAGGCAGCATATACAGGGTCTGCCTCGTGAAGCGGCCCCACATATCCCTCCATAGGGGCCTCTTGGTTAACACAGAGGGCCCGGGCCGGACGATAGGACCCAGAGGGGTAATTGTAATTCCTGGGTGTCTGGTGCGTATTAAGGGGGCAGCTAGCCATGAAATGCCCTGGTTGCTTGCATCGGTGGCAAGTCGGTCTGTGACGCTCAGAGCTGTTATTGGGTGGTCCTGAGTGTCGGACGGGCCCTGTGGGCACCGGGGCTCGGAATTCAGCACGAGGGGGTGCACGGTAAACCTCTCTGGGTTCGACCCGTGCTGGAGCTCGGTAGTTCATGGGTTCGTGAAGACGGGAGTCATAATGTTCATCGGCCAATTTGGCTGCTTCTTCTAAGGTAGAAGGCCGCCTGTCTCGCAGCCATTCCTTCCCTTGCTGTTCCATGCCATTATAAAAATGTTCTAAGAGAAACAATTGTAAAATTTCCTCCCCAGTCACCGCTTTACTTCCGCTCAGCCAGTGATTTGCCGCTCTCCGCATTCGGTGCGCCCATTCCATATGGGTATCGTTAGGCTTCTTTTCCGTGCCCCGAAACTGTCGGCGATACATGTCCGGAGTTACAGCGTACCGTCGCAACAGTGTCTCCTTAACTAGCTCATACTGTGTCACTTCCTTAGCACCCAGAGTACGAAAGGCTTCCAGGGCTCGCCCGGATAGTTTCCCAGACAATATCGTGGGCCACTCTCTGTTGGGAATCTGGTGCAGGGCACATTGCCTTTCGAAGTCCGCCAAATATTCATCAATCCCTGTCTCGCTCTCTAGAAAGGGTCGAAATGCCGTATAGGGTATCTTGGGCCTCCCAGCATTTTCGACAGGGATGATTACCTGCGGGGCTACAGCATTGCGGTGTGCGTTCGCTAGGTTGAGTTCGTGGGCTCGAGTCTCTCGTATATCCTCGTCCGCCTCCGCCATCAACTGCTGTACCAATTCCATGGAGGGGTTCGGCCCGTATAATGAGAGCCTTTCCCGAACAATCCTGGTTTTTTCGTCACTAATCGTGGTCGGTGTTTCCGCCATTGTGAAGCTCTGATCCAGTTCGTTCAATTCTGCGATCAGCTCTCTCCTCGGCCGGTTGCTGGCGTACCCCCCCTCTGCTTTCAAGTAAATCCTTTAGGGTTGTACGCTTCAATTTTTCGTAAGCGCTCTCCATCCGTTCTGTACCTCTCCTAGGAAATCCAGGAAAATCCCGCCGCTGCCGCCAAATGTTACGGTTACCCTTAGTCTCGCTGAGAGATGGACCGCTTAGTAGCCTGGATCCCTATTGCTAAAGAGGGGAGAAGCTGCTTTCCATAGTATTCTATATGAGTCTCGCAAATATAGAATAATCTCCCTTAGCTGTAGTACAGCTAGGATACCCTTCTGCCCACAAAAACGAGTCAACGCTGCGATTGAGGGTCAAACAAGAACTCAGCACTGGGATGCCCAGCCTGCTTTTTATTAAGGTTACATGCACACAGGGCACTCCCAGGGGGAGAGGGGGGGAAGCACAAAATCCCCCATCACACATTTAGATAGAGAGCACTGTCCTTTGACAGGCCACAATAGGATTACAGTACTTAAGATAACAAGTTTACAAGTTCATCTTATCAATTAGCAGTCTGGCTCCAGAGGTGATTAGACAATGGGATTGGTTATCCCTAAACTTAGAGCTGAGGCCAGCAAAAATGTGTATTTAGGCAATAGTTTCTAAAAGCTGAAAAAAAAAGAGTTAACTCTTTATGAAATGATACTTGTTACGGTTTTCTTGGAGCCCTTCTTAGGCGCTGGCTTGCTGGTTCAGGCATTGCTGCTGGGAAATAAGCTCTTCACAACAAAATAACTAATGCTTCTGTAACATTAATCATATCCATAAAACCCCGGGGTGCTTGCCCATCCACCACATGTGCCGTTCCTACTACTAAGAAGGGCACGCCACATTGTATAAAATTCTCCCCTGCCAATCAAACAGGTAACAACAATCTTCTCTGATCGAGACCACCACAAAATAGGCAAACACCCCACCGCCACGGCTCAACACCACGTTGAGCACTGCCACCAATGGCCTTTATAACCGCGCTATGAGGCGAAAGCTGGCCAACCACAACCATCAAGGTACCTCCACCTGGACGAAAAGAAACCATTGCGAGCCCCACAAAAAACAAATTGGAACTTACACCACCCAATACAACGAGCCACATATTCCACCAAGTCTCAAAGAGACCTCGGTTATCTCATCTGGAACCAATACCCAGACCAAACTCAATTAGGAAAATGGGAAAGAAAGATTGATGTCCCAGAAATGCAAATCAAACCTGGGTTGTCAAAGCCTTAACTGATGCTCCACCATTACACTAATTCCAGCACCACCTTACAACAAACATACAAAACCAAAACCGACCTGGAATGAAACAAAAACAATATACAACCACAATCATCCCAATCCCACAGGCTAGGTTTTTTTTTTTTTTTTTTTACTAATAGACTGGAACAACCAGGACCAATTGCCTAAGAAACCAATCCACATGAATATGCGAGCCCATCCAACTTAACGAACCAAACCACAGAGGCAGAACCACAAAATACAACCCAAACGCCACACTGCTACCGCTACAGAGCTACTCTACTCTTAAAAGGAGGAGTCCACATAAACATTCTCTTCCCCTTTTTACTCACTCCCACTGATCCACCTCACCCGCCTGAGTGTGTCACATTGTTCAAATTTTTTTTTCCTGAACCTTATATTGTCATTTGAATTAGTTTTTAACACCGGGATCCCCTCCCCTCCTGACAGTTCCTGGCCCCGAGTCCGAGCCATGTCAACCTCCGCCTGTAGAAGAAATACACTCCAGTGGGTTATAGAAGATATAAAGAATAAAGTGTTAATATTTCAATGGTCTGTCCAAGAAATGGTGAATGGTTTATGTACCGATATAAGGTAACAAAGCATTCACATTCACCCCTGTGATAACAAAAAAAATTTGACTAAACCCGCAGGCTCAACCCGATTTATTATGACGTACACAGGCATATTCTCCTACTGCAAAGAACATGAAAGCCACAACATAGCTCTTTAGCTACCTCATCCGCTATAATCAACATTGAGAAAATTGGGACACCTTCAAATGAAAATACCAACCCACCATATTAACAGAGCTGTGATCCCAAAAAGGGAAGCAACCAAAAAAAACAGCGTTCCCCACAAACACCCCTTAAAAAATATAAGCTTAAGCCTCACAAGCCACCGCATGATAGCTTAAGCTTCCCCCCAGCCAAATCAAAAATAGCCACTCCAGATCCCCATTGTACCCCGACCTAAAATCACCTCTGGGGGACCACCACCGGCTCCCAGAACCCAAATAAACAAAAACGCAAACCCGCAGTTCCCAGCATGTTCCCCCCCAACAGCTTTTAGCTTCATCCACCTGCAACTTCTAAAGCACCAACAGCAAACAACCAATACAATGACCCAATCACTCTAAACAGCACCACCAATTAATTACTCCTGAATGTTGCACCTCCTGGATATTGCTGCGTAAACCCACTGGCCATAACGAATTCTAACGAAGCTAAGATAACACCAAGCACCAGAAAGGCTTCTCCTGACATTCCTATATAAGAATTGGAGAAGGGGAAACTGGGATGACAAGGTCCCTACTAACAATACTCAAAATCATAACAGCAACAATAAACATATCACAATGGGAATCAGAACGGCATATAAAATTCAGGAATCAACCCAATACTATAAGCTAGCGGCCAGGAAAAACCCATTACACTACATGGCTTTCCCCCGGAGGAAACCGGAAAATGCCTCCGCATCTACCGGGGGATGGCCAGAATATAAAAGGAAAATGGACAAGGTGGGATAGAGCCAAAAATTAATATAATATGTACTTTAGCACTTTACCAGCAAATTTAGCTGCACCAGACAGCACTGTTTTTAAACTAAATTCTTTTTTTTTTTTTTTTTTTAAACTATGTTACCTTAATTTCTTCTTTAGGATATGGACAGACCACAACCTGTTTTATGGCACCTTTAGCAAATTTCTTTGCTGGTGCTGCCCACAAGGTTACAAATCCGCTCCATTTGGTATAGAAAGAATGAAAGGAAGAAATAGCACATTTTGCAAAAGCATGAAAATAGGGAATGGAAATTACAGGAGATCCGAATAAAGTATGCTTCCCAATATTCTCCAAACATAGCTCAAACGGGGGAAAACAAAGAAGAGAACACCAGACCAAAATGACCAAACCATCACATCACATGGCCAATGCATATACAAATTAAAGCATACCAACATGGGTATATATACGGCCTACCTTGAATGCAAGTGCATGAACATACCAGCCACCAAATTACCCACCATCAATACATATATATACACATATAACCAGAAACTAAATCAATACATACAGCTATACCAAGAAACAGGAAATTGAATAACCCATACACACGAAATCCCACACCCAAAAATAGCCAAAGCAATTCTGACTGATTTCCGAATCATAACCACTCGACCCCAGAAAAGAAGGAGAACTGAGTCAACATGAAAACTCCCTAACCAAACACCCAACAAAATAAAACCACTAAAGGCTCTGGCACGAAGCCCTCCCCCAAAACCTTCACAAAACCTAATAACACTAAACCTTTGAGAAATACAACCAGCGAGTACTTTTTTACAAACAGGATACATACCCCTAAAAACCCACCATAGAAAGACACTTACGTATAAACAAAACTCCATCCATGCACCAAATAAGCTATAATCATAGCGGTCTTAGGAAGAAAGAAAGCCGGAAAGTTGAAAACCACCGACCAAATATGAAGATACCTATACAACTAGATTGATACAAAGACATGTAAAACAATTCATGACACCTCTATATGCCTCCTGCAACTCCCGCCACCTAAAGTTTAGGTAGACTCTGCCGTAATTAATTAATTATTATTTTTTTTTTTTATATAAACCTCCCGAACCATTCCCAAGGTGGTAGGTCAATAATTGTACGACTCCTAACGCCTAGATTTAGAGTTCTGCGTTAGCCGTCAAAACCAGCGTTAAGGGCTCCTAACGCTGGTTTTGGCCGCCCGCTGGTATTTAGAGTCAGTCAGGAAAGGGTCTAACGCTCACTTTCCAGCCGTGACTTTTCCATACCGGAGATCCCCTTACGCCAATTGCGTATCCTATCTTTTCAATGGGATCTTCCTAACTCCGGTATTTAGAGTCTTGGCTGAAGTGAGCGTTAGAAATCTAATGACAAAACACCAGCCGCAGAAAAAAGTCAGGAGTTAAGAGCTTTCTGGGCTAATGCCGGTTTATAAATCTCTTAACTACTGTGCTATAAAGTACACTAACACCCATAAACTACCTATGTACCCCTAAACCGAGGTCCCCCCACATCGCCGCCACTCTAATAAATTTTTTTAACCCCTAACCTGCCGACCGCACACCGCCTCCACCTACATTATCCCTATGTACCCCTATTCTGCTGCCCCTAATATCGTCGACACCTACTTAATATTTAATAACCCCTAATCTGCCCCTCCCAACGTCGCCGCTACCTACCTACACTTATTAACCCCTAATCTACCGACCGGACCTCGCCGCTACTCTAATAAATGTATTAACCCCTAAACCGCCGCACTCCCGCCTCGCAAACCCTATAATAAATAGTATTAACCCCTAATCTGCCCTCCCTAACATCTTTGACACCTAACGTCAAGTATTAACCCCTAATCTTCCGACCATACCTCGCCGCTACTCTAATAAATGTATTAACCCCTAAAGCTAAGTCTAACCCTAACACCCCCCTAAATTAAATATAATTTAAATCTAACGAAATAAATTAACTCTTATTAAATAAAGTATTCCTATTTAAAGATAAATAATTACCTGTAAAATAAACCCTAATATAGCTACAATATAACGAATAATTATATTGTAGCTATTTTAGGATTTTTATTTATTTTACAGGCAACTTTGTATTTATTTTAACTAGGTAAAATAGCTATTAAATAGTTAATAACTATTTAATAGCTACCTAGTTAAAATAATTACAAAATTACCTGTAAAATAAATACTAACCTAAGTTACAATTAAACCTAACACTACACTATCAATAAATAAATTAACTAAGCTATCTACAATTAACTACAATTAAATCAACTAAACTAAATTACAAAAAAAAACACACACTAAATTACAAAAAATAAAAAAAATATTACAAGAATTTTAAACTAATTACACCTAATCTAAGCCCCCTAAAAAAATAACAAAGCCCCCCAAATAAAAAAATGCCCTATCCTATTCTAAAATAAAAAGTTAACAGCTCTATTACCTTACCAGCCCTTAAAAGGGCCTTTTGCTGGGCATGCCCCAAATAAAACAGCTCTTTTGCCTGCAAAAAAAACATACAATACCCCCCCAACATTACAACCCACCACCCACATACCCCTAATCTAACCCACCCAAACCCCCCTTAAAAAACCTAACACTAAGCCCCTGAAGATCTTCCTACCTTATCTTCACCCAGCCGGGTATCACCGATCCGTCCAGAAGAGGGTCCGAAGTCTTCATCCTATCCGGGCAGAAGAGCTCCTCCAGAGGGTCCGAAGTCTTCATCCTATCCGGGCAGAAGAGGACATCCGGACCGTCAGACATCTTCATCCAGACGGCATCTTCTATCTTCTTCCATACGGCACGGAGCGGGACCATCTTGAAGCAGCCGACGCGGAGCCATCCTTCTTCCCCCGACGGACTAACGACGAATGAAGGTTCCTTTAAATGACGTCATCCAAGATGGCATCCCTCGAATTCCGATTGGCTGATAGGATTCTATCAGCCAATCGGAATTAAGGTAGGAAAAATCTGATTGGCTGATTGAATCAGCCAATCAGATTCAAGTTCAATCCGATTGGCTGATCCAATCAGGCTTTGTTATTTTTTTAGGGGGCTTAGAGTAGGTGTAATTAGTTTAAAATTCTTGTAATCTTTTTTTTTTTGTAATTTAGTGTTTGTTTGTTTTTTGTAATTTAGTTTAGTGTATTTAATTGTAGATAATTGTAGATAGTTTATTTCATTTATTTATTGATAGAGTAGTGTTAGGTTTAATTGTAACTTAGGTTAGGATTTATTTTACAGGTAATTTTGTAATTATTTTAACTAGGTAGCTATTAAATAGTTATTAACTATTTAATAGCTATTGTACCTGGTTAAAATAAATACAAAGTTGCCTGTAAAATAAATATAAATCCTAAAATAGCTACAATATAATTATTTGTTATATTGTAGCTATATTAGGGTTTATTTTACAGGTAAGTATTTAGCTTTAAATAGGTATAATTTATTTAATAAGATTTATTTTATTTTGTTAGAATAAAATTATATTTAACTTAGGGGGGTGTTAGGGTTAGGGTTAGACTTAGCTTTAGGGGTTAATACATTTATTAGAGTAGCGGTGAGGTCCGGTCGGCAGATTAGGGGTTAATAAGTGTAGGTAGGTAGCGGCGACGTTGGGGGGGGGCAGATTAGGGGTTAATAAATATAATATAGGGGTCGGCGGTGTTAGGGGCAGCAGATTAGGGGTACATAGGGATAACGTAGGTTGAGGCGGTGTACGGAGTGGCAGATTAGGCTTTTTTGCAGGTGTTAGTTTTTTTTTCAGCTCAAACTGCCCCATTGTTTCCTATGGGGGAATCGTCCACGAGCACGTTTTTGAAGCTGGCCGCGTCCGTAAGCAGCGCTGGTATTGAGGGTTGAAGTGGCGGTAAATATGCCTGTATGCTCCCTTTTTGGAGCCTAACGCAGCCCTTCAGAGAACTCTGAATACCAGCGTTGTTTAAAAGGTGCGGGGGAAAAAAAGCATGCATAGCTAACGCACCCCTTTTGCCGCAGAACTCTAAATCTAGCCGATGGAATTTATTAAACAGGTTAGTGTGGGCGATTTAAAGGGATATCTAAACTGTTATATAGCTACTGTATATCATAAACAAACAAATGGCATAATAAAAGTAGCAATACTGTTGTACAACTTCACGTTCAGACATACAGGCTAATGCAAATACTGCATAATAAAAGTGACAATGAATCATAATTATTTAAAATCTACAAAACGTTTAACGTCCCATTCAAAGTTAAGTCCTGTTGGCATTCTGGTATCCAACTGAAAAATCCCAAACACTTCCCTTTTACTGAGAATTACTCCCCTATTTCCACCCCTTGGGTGTCTAGGGATCAGCTCGATACCATGGAATGCCAACAGGCAACTGTCAGAGTTGTGCTCTCTTTTGAAATGTAAGGAGATGGGAGTCGTGGACAAAGGGTCCTCAATGGTACGTAAATGCTATAAAAAACGATCGTTCAAAGGCCGTGTCGTTTGTCCCACGTACTGCCTGCAGCACCCCCTACAGGTCAAAAGGTGCATGACATAGCAAGAATTGCATGTCATATGTTCCTGTATCTGGAAGCTTTTACTGTTTGCAGTAGACACAAAATTAGTACCAAAAATCGCATGGGAGCAAGATTTACATCTCCTGCTCCCACATTTGAAGAAACCAGGTTTAATAGACAACCAATTAGCATTATGTATCTTAGGTAACATAGAAAGAGATAAAATATTTCCCAATGTCTTAGCTTTCCTAGACACAAAGCATACACCTGTTTCAACAATCTGCTGAAGGCTTTCGTCAGTTACAAAAATGGAAAGTGCTTTACGCACTATATTACAAATTTTTTCCATACTCAACACTACTGTATAGTTAGTGATAAATTTTGGTTTATTAAACCTATCCTGTTTAAAAGGTTTTACGGATTTTAAAAGATCCTTTCGATCTATCGCATCCACAGCACTTTTTATCTGCTTCAGAGCTGCATCGTGGTAACCCCTGTCAAGAAACCTATCCGTTAACTCTCTAGAATGTTTTGTATAGCTAAGTTCCCTTGTACAATTACGTTTAACCCTGATATATTGGCTCTTTGGAATAGAGTTAATTATGTGTTTTGGATGACATGACTTTAAACGGTGTTCCCTGCTGCTTCTTTACTAAATAATTCTACTTCAATACTGGAATTATCCTGATTAGGAAAAAGTCTAATATCCAGAAAGGAGATTGAAGTATGACTATACTCCATAGTAAATTTAAGATTCATAGAATTATTCTGAATGTACTTCTACATGTACTACTTCTACTGATCAATAAGGTCCACTGGACCCTTCCAAACCATCAAAATGTCGTCGATATAGTGACCAAAAAAATGAATATAATCTTTGAAGGGATTCCCATCTCCATAAATGTGGGACAGCTCCCACCAACCCATATACAGGTTGGCATAGGAGGGGGCAAATTTTGCCACCATAGCTGTCCCACGCTTCTGGAGAAAGAAATCCCCCTCAAATAAGAGAAAAAATATGTGTCAATAAATATTCAACTGAGACCTTAATGAACTGTCTTAATCTGTCATCATAATTAGAAAAATTCTGAAGAAAAAATTCAGTGGCCTCAATACCTTTGTGATGAGGAATACAGGTATACAGTGAGACCAAATCTATGGTTACAAAAATATATTCTTCATGCCATACTAGGCTTTCTACCTGTTTAATGACATCTGTGGTATCTCTGATATAACTCACAAGATTTAAAACAAAAGGTTGTAAATAACCAGATAAATTCTGAAAGAGGCTCATTGAGTGAGCCAATTCCTGCCACAAATGGCCTACCTGGAGGGTTAAATCTGTCTTTGTGCACTTTTGGTAAGTGATGGAAAATGGCAGTAACAGGATGTTCAGTGAATAAAAAGTCAAAGTTAGCTTCAGTTAATAGACCATTATGGAGTGCACAATTCAAGATTTTCTTCAACTCTTCTTCATAGAAAAAAATGGGATTACTTTTGAGCTTCTCGGGGCTTGTTTAAACGCATGTTGTCGGCGTCTTAGGTGATCCAGCTACACCAAGCCCTGACGCCGCTCTCCACAGCCGATGGTGTGCACAGTTCTTTTTTTTGCACGCACACCGGGTGAACTAGGTGACTGGAGCAGAGGATTCACCTCATGTGTAAAGCCGCCTGAGGAGGGCAGGAAGTCAGCCAAGCCACACATACTCATTCGCTAGAGTCACACTATTGTGGGAGAGCTATACGCTGCGCCTGGGCAGCTTACAATCTCGAAACAGCGGAGGAAAAAACAAAGAATGGCTCTCGAGGAGGAAGGCGCAGATAAGGTGGAGGCACTCTCCTAGAATTCCCGGTGGTCAGTTGGTACAGAGGAGCTCGCTTCTTTTGCTTAAAACCGGGATAGGAGTGAAAAGCGCTAAGAGGAGTAAGCAAGTCGGAAGCAAGCTGGATCATATTGATGGTATAAAAACCGACGCCTCGTTGCTGCTGCTGTATTGTTTCTATCAGGCGGTGGTATCTTATAAAACCAAAGGAAAGAGTGCTCCCATAACCCCTATAGAAGGAGTACAAGAACTGGTCAAGGATTCCAAAGGGGTACGAGGCAATAAGATGAAGAAATCTGGAGAAGCACAACAGTCCTATATTAGTTGAAGGAGAAAAACACGGATCTATACTACAGGGTCAAGATAAGTATCACCACAAACATACTGTGACCAAGATATTCTTTTTTTTTCGGGACAAGTAGTGTCTAAATAAGAGGGCCTGTCTTTTAATACGTCACTGGTCTATTCTATATAGTTGATGAACTCAGCTAAGAGAAAAAGAGCGAGTTAATTTTATGAAAAATGGATATAATTTGATCTCGCATTTAAATCTTAAAAGCTGGTCTTTGAAGCTTGGACTGGGAATCACGGAACTGACAAACTGCTGTATAATAGTATTGGAACAGTTTCTATATTTAAAAAAAAAACAATCTAGAACCCTATATAGAAAGGAGTTATGTATATTGCTCTCTTTTTGTGAGGTTACAGCATGTACAAAGACGTTTGTACCATGAGATAATACCTTAGCTAGCACAAAATACAGGGGTGTCATTATTATAAAGTATTGGATAAGTGGGGGAATAACCCAGCACTCTGTCTGCTTCTAAGTGAATGTTCTAGGATATATGCAGATGATATATACTAAGTTACTTATATCTAGGTGTAAGGAGATAACATTATTAGAGTTGGGTATATGAATCAGTCTAAATATGATAAATGGAAGTCAGATCTGAAGTTATGGATATACCCTGTGTAATCTGGGGTTAGCCCAATTTTCTTAAGAATTGAGAGAGAAATTTAGTAAGGAGGTACATATAGTATATCTGTGTTCTCTATATAGTGTAATGCTTAGTTCTTAAACCAAGTGGGATAATGATATAACACTACACCTAGTTTAAAGCATAGGGGTGTAGGGGCGCTAATAATATGTCAATTCCTGTGATACCTAGGTATATAGTTCCCTATATGAAGAATTGACAGAATTTTCCATAAGAGGGAGTTATGTATATGGTTATGTTTAATTGGTTGTAAATGGTGTATATGGTATAAAAAAGAAAAGGAGAAGGCGAAGGAAAGGGGAAAAAGAAACATAATATAACTGTACCTCTATAAAGTGGCTACTTAAGACTATTAGTGCCTATATGTAGTAAGCCATTATTTTTAGAGTTTGGTAAAAGCGAAGTTGATAAATTGAAACTGAACCAAGATAAGTAAGATTTAGGTGATGGTCATTTAATAACAAATTTGTGAGAAGACCAAGTTTCGATAAATGTACATAGGGCTTTGGTACGTGGCTTAATTTCTTCTACACTCTTAGGGCATCAAACTTGTTCAGACCAGTAGTTAAAGACTAGCTCCAGAGTTTTTATCACTCAAATTCACTACACACAAAGCAGTAACAGATTTTGTTCTCTTTGTCATTTCTATCTTTGTTTCTCTTTCATCTCTTATTTTTTGTCTTACACAATTGTACCACACAAATGATCACAATACCCAGCACTTCACACTAGAGACTTTTTTTTACTTCACATAATATTTATTGGTCCTCTCACTGCTGTCTTTGCCTTTTCCTACCATCCAAGCCCTATTTAGTCATTTTTATGGATACATTTCTTGGGATTGGTAAAAGTGACCCTCACACAATGCCGCCTAAAACTAAAGGTAGGAGACCAAGAAACAGCATAGGTAGCTCAGAGATAAGTTCAGTAGAAACTGCGATAGGTTCAAGCACTCTGATAGATGCTAATAATCTGATTAAACAAATCTCAGACATATTTGTACCTCAATTTGAGGGAGTAAAAGCAGAACTAACGATATTAAATGCTGAATTCAAACTAATTTCCAAAAGGTTTACAGAGATTGAAAGCAGAGTATCAGACTTAGAGGACACACAATATGTACAACAATCCACAGTTAAATCTCAAATGAAAACTCTACTCTCCATCCACGCTCGACTGGACGATATAGAGGACAGATCGAGGAGAAATAATATTAATATAGTAGGTCTCCTAGAGACACCAGAATATACAGACTTACTGAATTTTGTTACCTGCATATTACCACAGATGCTTGAAATACCAGAAGGAACACCAAGTATGATAATAGAAAGAGTACACAGGTTAGGGAGTTCCAATTACAAAGGAAACACACCAAATGGTAAAAGACCAATATTAGTAAAGTTTTTAAACTTTCAACATAAACAGAAAATAATGACTTATTATAGGAAAAAGGGTCCACTAGAGATAAATAAAGAGCGAGTACTATTATTTCAGGATTTCTCAGCAGAAACATCAAATAAAAGAAGGATAATGGCCCCATAGTGTACACAACTAATAAAGGAGGGTTTCCAAGCAACAATGATTTATCCCGATAAAATTAAAATAAATTGTGATAACAAAATAATAATGTTAGAAAATATGGAGGAAGCTAAACAGTTTATAGAAAATAAGAAAGGATATTAGAAAAATCCACAAAATGTACTGTCTAGCGGTAGCGTATTCAATCTCCCGCAATATCTATGTATGTATCACACTTTTCCCTTTTCTCCCTCTTTTTTTTTTTTTCTTTCTTTTTTTTTTTAATTACCGGTATATATTCTGTTTTTTTTTGCTTTCGTATTAAAGAAGAAAAACAATTAAAGGGACACTGAACCCAAATTTTTTCTTTCATGATTCAGATAGAGCATGAAATTTTAAACCACTTTCTAATTTATTTCTATTATCAATTTTTCTTCGTTCTCTTGCTAACTTTATTTTAAAAAGAAGACATCTAAGCTTTTTTTAAAATTCAGAACTATGGACAGCACTTTTTATTGGTGGATGAGTTTATCCACCAATCAGCAAGAACAACCCAGGTTGATCACCAAAAATGGGCCGGCATCTAAACTTACTTTCTTGCATTTCAAATAAAGATACCAAGAGAATGAAGAAAATTTGATAATAGTAGTAAATTAGAAAGTTGCATAAAATGTCATGCTCTATCTGAATCACGAAAGAAAAAATTTGGGTACAGTGTCCCTTTAAAGATACACTTAATCTTTTATCCTGGTATGTGGGGGGAATTTCTTCTCCCATTAAGAGGAAAAAAATTATTCATCAACTGAAAAAACATAAACCAGATGTGGTCTTTTTACAAGAGACCCACCTGAATGATAGGGAGGCTGAAAAGTTAAAGATAGGTTGGATTGGAGAAGTGTATACAGCAGAAGCAAAAAAAAGGAAGAGAGGGGTGGCGTGTGTTTTTAATAAAACATTACATTATCAGATTCTATCACAAGACAAAGATGAAGAGGGGAGATACGTGATTTTGGAAGTCAAAATGAATAACGTTGTATACACCCTATGTAATCTGTATGCCCCAAATGTATGTTGCCCAGATTTCTGGGATAAATTATTTGCCAAACGTATTATTATGATAAACACACAGTTGATAATTGAAGGGGATTTTAACGCGGTGTTTGTTCCCCGCCTGGACAGACTAAGAGATAGGAGCACTTTTAGATCTAGAAAAGAAGCTGATATTATAATAAATTTTGCAAAGAGTCTAAAGCTTAAAGATATTTGGAGAACACAACACCCAGATGAAAGACAATTTACTTGCGAATTGAAGGCGCATCATTCTTTCTCAAGAATCGATATGTTTTTAATAAGTGAAAATTTATTAAACACAGACATGATGACAGATATTAAAGATATAATAATATCAGATCATGCGATTATCTCTTTGGCTGTTCAGAAAGGGAATAAATGGAAGAGAAAATGCAGGACATTTTTCTTCCCCACGTATCTGTTCTCCGATGTCAAATTCAGAAATTGGCTAACTCAAAAATGGAGGGAATACGATTTGTATAACAGAGAATACCGAGATAGAGAAGAAATGTATTGGGAGGCTGCAAAAGCATTTCTTAGAGGCGAAATAAAAGCCTGTATGATAATTAGGAAAAAGAAAAGTAAGTGTAGGGATATTCAACTATCTAATCAACTCAAAAATAAATACATAAAGTACATAGAAAACCCAAATAATGATAATTGGAGAGCCTATCAAAAGGCTAAACTAGAGAGGGAAATGTTTTTAGACCATAACAGGGCCCAGGAAGAAATTAAAATTAAAGTTACATTTGTTAGACATTCACCCAAGTCAGCTAAAATGCTGGCCAATCTCTCTAAGAGTAGGGAAAAGAATAATTATATTGGGACAATTTCTGTGAATGGAACTAGATATAATAATCTAAAAGATATTCTAACACAATTTTATAAATATTTTCAAAATATCTTTTCACCAGCAGAAATTGATAAAAAAAAGCTAAAGAGAAGTTTTGGCATGATCTTAAAATACCAAAAATAGACAGTGGCCAACTAGCAATCTTGAATAAAGAAATAACTCTGGAAGAAACACTAAAGGAAATTAACGATTTAGCCTTGGGAAAAGCACCCGGTCCGGACCAAATACCAGCCAAAATACCAGCAGAACTTTATAAGATATTGGCAGAATCAATTGCCCCTACACTAACGAATCTATTTAATCTCTATTTTATAAAACATAAAGAACTATCTAAAGTTTTTACGACATCTAATATTATATTAATACATAAGAAGGGGAAAGATGCAATGCTAATGGACTCCTATAGACCAATATCCCTCCTTAGTTACGATTATAAGATCATGGCTGGTATTTTAGCAGGCCAACTTAAAGGGATTATAGGAGGAGTAATAAATATAGATCAGACGGGCTTTATCTCAGGTAGGATGGCACAAAAAAATATTAGAAAGGTAATGACAGTGTCATATCATTTACCCCTCTAGTAGGTTATATGTGGTAATATCTGGCCCTTTAAGGATTACACAGAGGCATACCAGATCATCTATATAAGGAGGGACTTAAGCACTACACAGTTGCTTGATAATTGCAAATGTATGGGTAAAGCTAAGTTACTGAAAACTTTACCTATCTCCTAAGTTTAACAAATTGGATATACTGTATTCGGATCACCCGTATCCTAACTATACTCTTAAACCTCATATTACTAATAATTCCTACTTCATAAGAAACTTCTATAGTTTTCACATTCAGATTTCCTCTCATATCAACGGTGTTACACAGCACGCTGACGTCATCTCTCCTGCAGCGTGTGGATGCGGAAGTCGGAACACGCTGCCCGCAGGGACGCTGAACACGGAGTGTAACCTCCGCTAATGAATCTCTACAGCACGGCTCTTCTCATCTCTAATGGATCTGTTCCAAACATACTTCACCGTGGGGTTACTACGCAAGTACTTAGAATAAGAGACTTCTTGGAATTACTTGTCTGTAACTTTACTTATGAAAGTTAATAGATTTAATGCCTAATTGAATTGCTCAAACCTTTACTACACCAGTTTGTTTGCCTGTCATTTATTACTCTGCTTCCTGCTCAAGAAATACAGAGACTCTAATTAAGCCTAAATATTCAAAGCATAACTGCCTCTCCTGAACCTCTATCATTTAACCTATTAAGTCATAGGCATTAACCTAAGGTCATTTATCCAAGACAGAGAAGGAAGGTTTAAGTTCATTGTGCTATTCTCATTTCTGAAGTGAGTTATAACAGTCCAGCTATACATCAACCTGAATACCTGTGACTACAAGCTCACTCTCCACTTTATTACTTATTTCTGTTATTCCTAAGAGGTATCAGTTTTCATTTACCATTGTTAACTGTATAAATAGGAATAACTACATATATATATATTTGTTTATCCTGAAGTGTTATTTAGGGATATTGCAGTATTATCAAGCCTTTAAAAAAGATACAATGGATCCTGCACAAATGACCAATGAAATTGGCACCCTTAATCAAAAGGTTGAATTACTTGCACAGGGTTTAAACGAACTAAAGACTGAAAATAATACACTCAAACGCTTAATGAATGATTATTTCACGCAGAAACCCTCTGATCATCCAGAACCACAAATTAATCCACCCCACCCATTCACAGGGGTTCGTTCGAAATACCGTGAATTTAAGAATTCATGTATGCTGTTATTTAGTATGAATCCCAAGACGTACAGTACAGAGAGAATTAAGGTCTGTACAACTATATCATACCTGTCTGGAGAACCCAGGGCTTGGGCCGATAGATTCTTTGAGTCTGGGGATCCTATACTGGATTCATTAGAAAATTTCTTCGCTGCCATTTCTACACTTTATGAGGATACTAACAAACAGAGTACAGCTAAGCAAAACCTGAGATCCATTAGACAAGGAAAGCGAGCGGTGGAGGATTATATAGCCGAATTCCAACTCTGGGCTACAGACTCGCAATGGAATATAATCAGCCTGAAGAGTCAATTCAGGCTGGGATTATCAGAACACCTCAAAGACGAACTTTCTCGTATAGAGTAACCTGAAACTCTGGATGCTTTAATAAAAGTTTGTATATCAATGGACCGACGCTACAGAGAACGAAAGATGGAAAGGCAACACCCCGAGACCTTCACAAGGAAGCATTATCCTGTACATTATGATAAGCCCAATACACCAGCGGTGAATATGGAAATTGGAACCATAAAAGGGCCTCTAACTCAAGAGGAAAAGACAAGACGCCGCTTATCCAACCTATGTATGTACTGCGCTAACAAAGACCATGGGGTGTCAACATGTCCTCTCCTGCTTTGTCAAAAGAAGGGTAAGACTTCTTACAGTATCACTAATATCCTTACCAAAGTAAATACCCATTTGACCATTTCTATGTCTTTACAGTGGGACCAACACCTCTACCAGAGCGAGGCTTTGATTGACTCCGGTGCTTTCGGAATGTTCATAGATCAGAAAATTGTTAATGTAAATAAAATACCCTGTGTGATGAAAGAAATACCAGTCTATGTTAAAGTTATTGACGGGTATAATTATTTAAAGGGTCCCATTACACATCACACTATTCCACTTCTCACCACAACAAACACTGGTCACAAAGAATATATTACATATGACATCATTCCAGGATCTATACACCCCATTATCTTGGGGTATCCATGGCTACAAAAACATAATCCCACAATTGATTGGTCAATAAACAAGGTAAAATTTGACTCTTCTTATTGTTCTTCAACTTGTTTTCCTTACACATAGATTAATTTTGCTATAACAGCTCTACCCCAAGAATACGCTGAATTTTCAGATGTATTCAATTTAAAAGAAGCAGAAAATCTTCCTCCACATCGACCATATGACTGCCCAATTGATACGAAACCTGGTGCAGTCATACCATTTGGAAGAATATTCCCACTATCACAGAAAGAATTACAATTCTTGAGGGAATACCTAGATGATAACTTGCGTAAGGGCTTTATCTCACCTAGTACATCCTCGGCAGCTGCAGGCATATTTTTCGTCACTAATAAAGACGGTACAAGATGACCCATTATAGATTACAGAGCTCTTAACTCCATAACCATCAAGAACAGATACCCCCTTCCTCTCATCCCTGAGCTTCTAGAAAGGTTAAGTGAAGCTACCATTTTCACCAAATTAGACCTTAAAGGTGCATACAACCTTATCAGGATGAAGAGTGGGGATGAATGGAAAACGGCCTTCAGGACCCGTTATGGGTTGTTCCAATATAATGTCATGCCATTTGGACTCACCAATGCACCAGCCACATTCCAGTATTTTATAAACGATATATTTAAAGATCTCATGGATGTGTGCGTGGTAATTTATTTAGATGACATTCTGATCTACTCTTGTACCAAAGATGAACATATCAAACATGTTAGGTGGGTGTTAGCAAGATTGCGTGAACATCAACTCTACGCCAAGATGGAGAAGTGTTGTTTCCATGTAAAGACTATCAAATTTTTGGGATATATAATCTCACCTACTGGAATAACAATGGATCCTGAAAAGGTTTCTGCTATACTCAACTGGACTATACCCACCTCGGTAAAATCACTACAACGATTTCTTGGGTTTGCAAACTTTTATAGACGATTTATAAGAAATTTCTCTACGATTGTCAAACCTTTAACCAGATTCACAGGCAAACATAAATTCTTATGGAACAATGAAGCTCAAGAGGCATTCAAATCTCTAAAAAAGAAATTCTCATCCTCTCCAGTTTTACAACTCCCTCACCCTGATTACCAATATACAGTAGAGGTCGATGCCTCGAATACAGGAATTGGTGCTGTACTCTCCCAACAATCTTTAATTAATACTACCTTACATCCCGTTGCATTTTATTCTAGAACACTCACAAATGCAGAACAAAATTACTCCGTAGGAGATAAAGAATTGTTAGCCATTAAATGTGCTTTGGAACATTGGAGGCATCTACTCGAAGGCACCTCCAAACCGTTTTACATCTTCACAGATCACAAGAATCTTCAATATCTCAGGAATAGCAAAACTCTTTCATCTAGACAGGTTCGTTGGGCTCTCTTTCTCGACAGGTTTGAATTCTTAATAACCTACCGACCAGGTTCTAAGAACATCAAGGCAGACGCTCTCTCCAGATCACTTGAACCCACCACTGAAGAACCAGAGCAAAAATATATCATTACTCCTCAAAAAATCATCGCCTCTGCCACTACTTTACTCACAGAGATAATAAACGCTTTACGATCTGATACGGATATTCCTTCATTTTGTGAACAAGATGAGAAGACAGGTTTATTGACTCACAATAACAAGACATATATACCCTCTTCTTTATGCCAAGAACTCATACGACATTATCATGATACACCTCTCTCAGGGCACCCAGGTATTTTAAAAACGATGAAACTCCTCAAAAGAACTTTTTGATGGCCACATCTCAATCAGGATGTAGTCGATTTTGTGACCAAGTGTAATACTTGTGCTCGAAATAAAAAAGACCATCATAAACCATTTGGTCTTATGTGTTCATTACCCATTCCAGAGGTTCCTTGGTCTATGATAGCTATGGACTTCATAGTGGAGTTACCTCCTTCAAACCAATTCACCACCATTTTAGTGGTAATAGACCATCTCACCAAATTAGCACATTTCGTACCGTTAAAGTCTTTACCAACTCCCATCACTACTGCTAAGATCTTCATGTCACATATTGTAAAACTCCATGGTTTACCCACATCCATTGTGTCGGACCGTGGGACACAATTCACCTCCAGATTTTGGAAAGAATTATGTCGAATACTCCAAATTTCGTCAAGACTCACCACCGCATTCCATCCTCAATCCAACGGATTGACGGAACGTACTAATCAAACTTTGGAACAGTACCTTCGGTGCTATGTATTCCATCTTCAAGACGACTGGGCAGAGTGGTTACCTCTAGCTGAATTCGCGTATAATAATTCTATAAATACCTCCACCAAAACATCACCATTTCATGCTACATATGGATACCATCCTAAGTCTCTTCCTGGATGCGACCTTGTATCCATCAATCCAACCGTCATGGATTACACCCAAAACATCAGGGCATCTCTTACACTATTAAAAAAACATCTCGAAGAAGCCAAATCCTCTCAAAAGAGATATTATGATACCAAAAGATGTAATCCTCCAACCTTTAAAGTTGGAGACAGAGTTCTACTCTCCACAAAAAACCTCAGACTCGCAGTACCCTGTAAAAAACTCGCAAATCAATTCATTGGGCCTTATACCATAACTAAGATCATCAATCCTAATGCCGTCACTCTTAAACTTCCACCAACACTAAAGATACATCCGTCCTTTCATGTATCCCTTCTGAAACCCTTCCTTGGAACCGACACCAGACAACCTCCAGTCAACGACCCCCCTGTCGTATCCGAATCGGATCAAACAGAATATGAAATAGAACAGATCCTTGACTCCCAAATACGTTGGAGAAGAGTTGAATATCTCGTTCACTGGAAGGGATATGGACCAGAAGAAGATTCATGGGTACAACACTCTAACCTTCATGCTCCTCATTTACTTTCCGAATTCCATACTAAAAATCCAACTAAACCAGGTGCTCTTGGTGGAAGGAGGGCATCCTGACGGGAGGGATCTGTCATATCATTTACCCCTCTAGTAGGTTATATGTGGTAATATCTGGCCCTTTAAGGATTTCACAGAGGCATACCAGATCATCTATATAAGGAGGGACTTAAGCACTACACAGTTGCTTGATAATTGCAAATGTATGGGTAAAGCTAAGTTACTGAAAACTTTACCTATCTCCTAAGTTTAACAAATTGGATATACTGTATTCGGATCACCCGTATCCTAACTATACTCTTAAACCTCATATTACTAATAATTCCTACTTCATAAGAAACTTCTATAGTTTTCACATTCAGATTTTCTCTCATACCAACGGTGTTACACAGCACGCTGACGTCATCTCTCCTGCAGCGTGTGGATGCGGAAGTCGGAACGCGCTGCCCGCAGGGACGCTGAACACGGAGTGTAACCTCCGCTAACGAATCTCTTCAGCACGGCTCTTCTCATCTCTAACAGATCTGTTTCAAACATACTTCACTGTGGGGTTACTACGCAAGTACTTAGAATAAGAGACTTCTTGGAATTACTTGTCTGTAACTTTACCTATGAAAGTTAATAGATCTAATGCCTAATTGAATTGCTCAAACCTTTACTACACCAGTTTATTTGCCTGTCATTTATTACTCTGCTTCCTGCTCAAGAAATACAGAGACTCTAATTAACCCTAAATATTCAAAGCATAACTGTCTCTCCTGAACCTCTATCATTTAACCTATTAAGTCATAGGCATTAACCTAAGGTCATTTATCCAAGACAGAGAAGGAAGGTTTAAGTTCATTGTGCTATTCTCATTTCTGAAGTGAGTTATAACAGTCCAGCTATACATCAACCTGAATACCTGTGACTACAAGCTCACTCTCCACTGTATTACTTATTTCTGTTATTCCTAAGAGGTATCAGTTTTCATTTACCATTGTTAACTGTATAAATAGGAATAACTACATATATATATATATATATATTTGTTTATCCTGAAGTGTTATTTAGGGATATTGCAGACAGTTATTGAATATGTCTTAGCATCACACAGAACGGAGTCAAAAAGACAACAGGATTGTGCTTTAATCACAATAGATGCGGAGAAGGCGTTTGACTCCGTTCTGTGGGATCATCTATTTACTACACTGGGAAAATTCGGACTCAAAGGGCACTTTGTCAATTATATAGCTCTTCTGTATAAAAATCCAATTTCCCAGCGTAATAAAAATGGCCTCTCTTCCCCGGCAATAATCTTAAACAAAGGTACAAGAAAAGGATGTCCTCAATCTCCACTATTATTTGATATAGCACTGGAACCCTTAGTGATAACATCAAGAAATAGGCTAGAGGGTATGAATATAGGTAAAAAAAAATATCACTCTATCATTATATGCATATGATATACTTTTTTATATCAGAAACTCAAAAAAAAAAATACCAATTCTTTTGAATATCACCAGGGAATTTAGTACATTTTCCGGTTATAAGATTAACCTATTAAAATCAGAGCTTCTCTGGTTGATAAAACAAAAAGATAGTTTATTGGAAAATCCATTTAAAATGGCAGAAAGAAGTATAAAATACTTGGGAATAAATATATCAAAGAACCCAGAAGAATGGTATGAGATTAATTATGGGCCATTATGGAAAAAATGCTTTATTAATTTACAAAACTGGAGTAGACTACCACTCACTCTATTGTCAAAAATCGCACTAATAAAAATGTGCCTATTTCCAAAGATTTTATTTTTATTACAGAATATCCCTATATTTATTCCAAAATCAGATATACAGAAATTTAACTCTAAATGCTTAAGTTTTTTATGGTCATCTAAAAAACCACGAATTTCATTAGCAAGATTAGCAGACCCTAAAGAGGTTGGAGGATTTGCCCTCCCCAATATTTTAAATTCTGTCTTGCATGGTTAAAATAGCGTTGGATTGGCTTACGGAAGCAGACTATATCACAAATTACAAATTAGAAGAAGCATCAATTTCCCCGTATTCATTAAAAGCATATTTACACTTGAATCCACATAATATCATTAAGAAACATACCCTAAAATATACTATTCATAATATAGTATTGGCATGGAGCAAAGTGTGCTCTAATCTAGGGATAAATGGTACATACTCTGAATATTTACCTATTAGGGGGAATCCAGAATTCAGCAGTGGATGCAGCTCCCCTATATATAGAATATGGGCTTCTAATAATTTAAAGAATGTAATACAATTGCTTGATCCCCTCACTATGCACATTAAAATGTTTGATCTACTCTTAAGATAATTCAACTTAGACTTCGACTATATTTAAAATGTCTAATCTGTAAATATGCATAAAATGAGGTTTTATCTGACAACACATCTAGATCGACAACTATGGAAATGGGTCTGCTAGAACCCATAATAAAGAGATATCAGTTGGGTAATCATTCTTTAACTGGTATATACAGTGCTCTGGCTCTGAAAGGTGCAGAAGTGAAAATGGATAAGGTATTTGGTTTATGGAAAACTGAGTTCCCAAATATAAATATGAACTTCTTTGAAAAAAGCTTTTCAAGAGTTGAGAAATATTCTTATGATATAGCAATATGAGAATCACATTATAAAGTATTAAACAGAGCATACCTCACACCTAAGATAATGGCAAAATCGAATAGACAAGGACCCAATGTATGTTCTAGATGCAACCTGTTAAATACCGATCTATTGCACCTTTTTTAGTATTGTCCTAAAATACAAAGATTGTGTAGACAGATAGAGTTTTGGTTAAATAAATACCTGTTAAAAAGGTTGCGTTTAGATGCCGTTCACATATTTTTCCTATTTACTGAAAAGGGAATGATAAATAAGCCATTGATTAACACTGCCATTATATTAACTAGGCAAATGATACTTAGGGCCTTGAAAAGATAAGAATGCACCAAGTATAGCGCTATTTGTCCATAATATGATGTATCAAATGGTTCTAGACCAACATGACCCCTGGATTTTCCAGGAAAAAAAATTAAAAGGATTTATGGCAAAATGGGAGAAAGTTATTCTTGACCAACATAGAGATGTTCAACTACAGTTGATAGAATATTTTCGCTCCTCCCCTCTCTTCCTTCAACTAATATTATCAGAGAACTATCCAAGGTATTGGAGACAATATCTTTACTAAATAGATTTAAGGTATTAGTTAATACCCCCTTTTGGCCTGTAGCTCTTTTTACTTCCCCCCCCCCCTGTGTGGCTGAGATGGATATCAGATACAAGACAGGTTAAGAAAAGAAGCCATTTAAATCTAATTACTGTTAGTCAGTGTCCCCTTAAAGGAATATAAGAAGGTATCCTCTTTATTCAAAAAGGATATCAATATGGGTAAGGGAAGTGGTGGAAACTGAGGGGATATTTCATGATAGCGCCAAGCTTTTTTTTTTTTTTTTCTTCCCCCTTTCTTTCTTTTTTATCTCCCTTGTCTTTCACCAATATCAGTTTGCTATTGTGGTTCTCTGGTCATTTGTTATATGCTTACATAGTAACATAGTAGATAAGGTTGAAAAAAGACTGAAGTCCATCGAGTTCAACCTATAGAAATCTAAAATACTTACAAAAAGCTCCAGTTAATCTTAAATAACCCCATTAAAATGTGACCCATTTAATACTAGCAATCATATCCATGAATTTTGTTTATATACAGAAATGTATCCAGACTATTTTTAAATGTATCTATGGTATTGGCATTCACTACCTACTTTGGTAATGAGTTCCACAATTTTATTGCTCTTACAGTGAAAAAACGTTTCCGTTGCAGGAGATTAAATCTCCTTTCCTCCAACCTTAAATTATGACCTCTTGTCAGAAACAATTTTCTTGGAATAAACAGAGCTTCTGCCATCTCTGTATATGGGCCTTGAATATATTTATATAAAGTAATCATGTCACCTCTCAAGCGCCTTTTTTCTAAAGAAAACAGACCCAGTTTGGCTAGCTTCTCCTTATAGGTTAATTTCTCCAATCCCCTTATTAGCTTTGTGGCCCTTCTCTGAACTTTTTCTAGTTCTGCAATATCTTTTTTAGCAATTGGTCCCCAGAACTGCACTCCAAACTCAAGGTGAGGTCTTACCAGGGCTTTATATAATGACAGAATTATTCTTTCCTCCCTTGAATCAATGCCTCTTTTAATACATGCTAGTATCTTATTAGCCTTTGAAGCCGCTGCCCTGCATTGTGCACCCATCTTTAGCTTGTTATCTATTACTACTCCCAAATCCCTTTCCTCCTGTGTTTGGGTAAGTCTTGTCCCATTTAAAAAATACGTAGCCTGCTTATTTTTACTTCCAAAATGTAGAACCTTGCATTTTTCCGTATTAAATCTCATTTTCCATTCACTTGCCCATAGTTCTAATTTTAGCAAATCCCTTTGTAAAGAGAGTTCGTCCTGCTCTGACCTTATGACCTTACTTAACTTAGTATCATCTGCAAAAATAGAGATGTCGCTATTTAATCCTTGCTCCAAGTCATTTATAAAAATATTAAAAAGAACAGGGCCCAGTACTGATCCCTGGGGGATGCCACTGATTACCTTTGTCCAATCTGAGTATGATCCATTTACTACTACTCGTTGCTCCCTATCTTTTATCCAGTTATTTATCCATGAGCTAACATTTTCAGCTATTCCCAGTCCCTTAATTTTGTGCATTAATCTCTCATGTGGCACTGTATCAAATGCCTTTGCAAAATCTAAGTATATCACATCAACTGATTCCCCTTTATCTATATTTTTACTTACTTCCTCGTAGAATCTAATTAGATTAGTTTGAAATGATCTATTTCTCATAAAGCCATGCTGATTAGAACTCATAATCTTGTTTACACGAATATGCTCATCAATATAATCCCTTATAATCCCTTCAAATATCTTCCCCACTATTGATGTCAGACTAACTGGTCTATAGCTTCCTGGATCATCCCTGCTTCCCTTTTTGAAGAGTGGCACCATATCAGCTTTACGCCAATCCTGGGGTACCATGCCTGAGGATAATGAGTCTTGAAAAATTAAGAGTAAAGGTTTGTCTATAACAGTGCTAAGTTCCCTTAACACCCTTGGGTGTATTCCATCTGGGCCTGGAGTTTTATTTACCTTAATATTTTCCAGTTTTTTCCTGATATCCTCTAAACAAAACCCAGTTAGTGGTATGGACTGGCATGTTCTATTCTGTTCCAAAGTATCATTCAATGGTTCCTCTCTTGTGTATACTGAAGAAAAAAACTGGTTTAGTACCTCAGCCTTCTCCCTGTCATTATTTATCATGCTACCCTCCACGCATTTTAACGTACCTATATTATCCTTCTTAGATTTTTTGCTATTTATGTACTTAAAGAACCTTTTAGGGTTAGACTTAGAATCCTTGGCAATTAATTTTTCATTTTCAATTTTTGCTAATTTGATTGCTTTTTTGCATGCTTTGTTACATTCCTTATAAATATTGTATGCTGAGTCTGTACTATTTTCTTTTAATAATTTAAATGCCCTACGTTTTTTCCTAATTTCTCTTAACTCATTTTTATTTAGCCATAACGGCTTAGTTTTTTTATTTTTACTTTTATAACCATATGGTATGTGTTGATATGTATATTTATTTAACACATTTTTAAATATTATCCATTTATTCTCTGTATTTTTATTAGAAAATACATTGTCCCAATTTATATTATTTAATGATTTCCTTAAATCGTTGAATTTTGCTTTCTTGAAATTAAAAGTCTTAGGCCAAGATTTGGAGTTTGGCGTTAGCCATGAAAACCAGTGTTAGAGGCCCCTAACGCTGGTTTCTTACGGACTCCGGTATTTAGAGTTCATTTACCGACACTCAAAAATCACCCAACGCTCAAATTTCTACCGACAGCTCAGACCCAGTAGTTAACATATACCGACAAAATAAACATTCACAAATCACAAAACAAATATTACACAAAGTACACTTACACTCATACAAACACTACACTATATTTATTTTTCAGATTTAATAATTGTTCAGCAAAATACAAAGGATCAAAGTTGCGAGATCTCGGGTGTTAGAAAAAAAACAACACAAGTCCATTTTCCCATTGACTTACATTGACACACGGGAAAAGACCCTCATATACCTACATTTAACTAATAAGCTTATCACAAATATACACTCATCGATGCATACAAACAATATACACCACATGACATACACAAAATATTTATTTATCACAAAAAGAACACGATTTAGTTACTTTTTCACACAAGCTCATGACGTCACTCACTTTACGAGGAAAACCAGTCTTTGAAAAAAAAAATTACCAAATTTTAGAGCCTCCATTGACTTCTATGGGGAAGACGTGCTCGTGCACGCGAAACACACATTTCCCTAACGCACGCAAATAGCGTAGACCAAAAAACTCCAAATACCCGCGCTAGAAAATACATGCTTTTATGCGTTAGACCCAGCTATGATAAATAGATTAAGAAATGACTATTTCCATATGGTGGACTTATGGATTGTACTTATTGAATATTCACAACACCATTAAATTGTTTCAGACTTTTATATTACATCAACTACAAATGAACATCACTAGTAACAAACATTTTTGTTCAAGATATTACATTTAAACGGACACAAAAATAAATTAAACTTTTCAGGATTCACAAACAGTACACAATGGGAAACAATTCTCATTTACCTTTATTATTGCATTTCAGTTATTCAACTCATATGCTTGCAGCAACAGCATATCTACATAGGCTTAACACATGATCAGTCATGGATGCACATACATTACTTTTATCATTCACTCATACATGTGCATTCAAATGATGGGGGGAAAACACATTACATTCTCTCTAGGAATCACAAAACAGAACATATGGATTTTACTGTACTTTTAACATCATGATTCCATCACCAGAAACCATTAGGAATTACGTACAACAAGAACATCATTACACCAGATTACAGATGTCACTTTATGGGAAGGAACAACAATGCCAGACCGCTATATAGAAGTCAGCATATGTGGGACACAATCACAATATATACGTACATGTACATAACACGCATCACCCATCACGCAACCACAAAGCACACATTTAGATTTTATTCAGCACACAATAACAATGTAGCACAATACAACAACACAATGAGGATTTCACAACTACATAGGCAGGTTAATAATATCATGACGTCATTAGAAGATTCAACCATACACATCACAGATTCACGACTGTACCGCCCCTTTCGGAACTTTAACACTCAATACTACAATACAACATATACGTAAATAACAGTTTGGAACAGCATTATTAGGGAGATTTCAATGGGACAATTAATAAATATTGTCAGATCGCAAATCACTTATATATACAATACTACAGATGACAGCCGGAAGTTATTCAGTATTAGTGCCATTTGAATGGGACGCATACAATATTGACAGCTCGGCAATCACTTATATATATAATACTACAGATGACAGCCGGAAGTTATTCAGTATTAGTGCCAATTGAATGGGACGCATACAATATTGACAGCTCGGCAATCACTTATATATATAATACTACAGATGACAGCCGGAAGTTATTCAGCATTAGTGCGATTTGAAATGGATGCATACAATATTGACAGCTCGTCAATCACTTATATATACAATACTACAGATGGCAGACGGGAAGTTCGGAATTATTATTGCGATTTGAAAGGGACGCATACAATATTGACAGCTCGGCAATCACTTATATATACAATACTACAGATGACAGCCGGAAGTTATTCAGTATTAGTGCCATTTTAAATGGACGAGTACAATATTGACAGCTCGGCAATCACTTATATATACAATACTCCAGATGACAGCCGGAAGTTCTTCAGTATTAGTGCGATTTTAATGGGACGCATACAATATTGACATCTCGGCAATCACTTATATATACAATACTACAGATGGCAGACGGAAAGTTCGGAATTATTATTGCGATTTGAAAGGGACGCATACAATATTGACAGCTCGGCAATCACTTATATATACAATACTACAGATGGCAGACGGGAAGTTCGGAATTATTATTGCGATTTGAAAGGGACGCATACAATATTGACAGCTCGGCAATCACTTATATATACAATACTACAGATGACAGCCGGAAGTTATTCAGTATTAGTGCCATTTTAATGGGACGCATACAATATTGACAGCTCGGCAATCACTTATATATACAATACTACAGATGGCAGACGGGAAGTTATGAATTATTATTGCGATTTTAAAGGGATGCGTACAATATTGACAGCTCGGCAATCACTTATATATACAATACTACAGATGGCAGACGGGAAGTTATGAATTATTATTGCGATTTTAAAGGGATGCGTACAATATTGACAGCTCGGCAATCACTTATATATACAATACTACAGATGGCAGACGGGAAGTTCGGAATTATTATTGCGATTTGAAAGGGACGCATACAATATTGACAGCTCGGCAATCACTTATATATACAATACTACAGATGACAGCCGGAAGTTATTCAGTATTAGTGCCATTTTAATGGGACGCATACAATATTGACAGCTCGGCAATCACTTATATATACAATACTACAGATGGCAGACGGGAAGTTATGAATTATTATTGCGATTTTAAAGGGACGCGTACAATATTGACAGCTCGGCAATCACTTAGATATACAATACTACAGATGGCAGACGGGAAGTTCTGAATTATTATTGCGATTTTAAAGGGACGCGTACAATATTGACAGCTCGGCAATAACTTATATATACAATACTACAGATGGCAGACGGGAAGTTCTGAATTATTATTGCGATTTTAAACAGACGCTTACAATATTGACAGCTCGGCAATCACTTATATATACAATACTACAGATGGCAGATGTTACTTTATCGTTTACAAACAATGTTGCAGCAACATTGATCGATCACATTCGATGCACATTATACACAACTATGCACTTTCATTCATGTTAGCCTGGACGTGTGCTTTTTACTATAAGATCGCGTTTAAGAAATATTGATTACGCATATGATCAAACATTACAAACATGCACTGTATGTGTGATATTTGACACTTTCACATTGAGATTCATTGGGGGAAAACAAAATTTCAGCAAACAACAAAAAAACGCCCACTGTGAAAGCATTCGCGCCGCTCACATACAAACAAGTGAATACAATTAGCAATCATTACAAACTCACTACCATTGGACTAATTGTACTATAAATCCCCCAAACAACATGGCCAATGCATCACTTGTGATCCACATCAGATCAAGTGCATACCTTGTTACGCTGTTTTGAAAGATGGATGACAATGACATGGTAGACACTGCTGGTGCTGCTATTGGCAAACTAGCTGTTGATCGAATCAGGCAGCCTCGGCGGCTCAGACTGAGACGAAGGGGTCATCTGTTTCGAGGTCCTCCTGTCTACAGGGTGAGACCCACCTTGGAAAACATGAGCGACTTTGAGGTTTATGATAAGTATCGGCTCAATCGCGAACAGCTCATTGGCCTTTACTATCTTCTTAAACCTCATTTGGAGCCACGTATAAGAATAAGGACTGATGTTCCCGCCATGAGTAAGATGCTAAGCTGTCTATACGTCCTGGCCTCCGGGAGTTTTCAATCCGGAGAACTGTACATGCATGGCCTGGCTCAAGGTACATTCTCTGTGGTGTTTGATAACTTTCTGGACGCCATGGTACGTATCAGTAAGCAATACATAGGATTCCCACAGAATGATGGTGATTGGAGGCGCCTGAAGCGGGAATTCTTTGATATTGCTCAATTGCCCAATGTCTTGGGAGCCATAGATTGTACCCACATTGCGCTGCGTGCTCCAATTGATGACTTGCCCTTCAGAAATCACAAACATTTTCATAGCCTCAACGTGCAGTATGTTTGTGACGCACAGATGAGGATTATGCATGTGTGTGCGAATTTTGGAGGGGCTAGTCATGATGCCCGCATCCTCTCTCTGTCGTCCCTGTGGAGACCGTTTGAGGAAAGACAAATGCCCCCTGGTTATCTCGTTGGTGAGTATTTGTGCACAACATGGTTAATTAGTTTGACAATTGCCACTGTATTTTTAAAATGTTAGCGTAATGTTCAGCTATAGGATGCAATGTAACCATTAATTTTATTTTCCCGCTAATGTCTACTTTTAGTTCAATGCAGATATGTAGCATGTCTTACCTTAAATGCTCAGATAGAGAATGTAATGTAACCATGTAGTTAGTATTTTACACAAGGTTTGTTTTAGGAGAAATACGCATATGTAGCATGTCTTAGCTGAAATGGCAAGATATTAGCTAATGCAATTTAACCATGTCATTGTCTCTTTCCGCTAATGTCTACTTTTAGTTCAATGCAGATATGTAGCATGTCTTACCTTAAATGCTCAGATAGAGAATGCAATGTAACCATTTAGTTTGCATTTTACACAAGGTTTGTTTTAGGAGAAATACGCATGTGTAGCATGTCTTAGCTGAAATGGCAAGATATTAGCTAATGCAATTTAACCATGTCATTGTCTCTTTCCGCTAATGTCTACTTTTAGTTCAATGCAGATATGTAGCATGTCTTACCTTAAATGCTCAGATAGAGAATGCAATGTAACCATTTAGTTTGCATTTTACACAAGGTTTGTTTTAGGAGAAATACGCATATGTAGCATGTCTTAGCTGAAATGGCAAGATATTAGATAATGCAATTTAACCATGTCATTGTCTCTTTCCGCTAATGTCTACTTTTAGTTCAATGCAGATATGTAGCATGTCTTACCTTAAATGCTCAGATAGAGAATGCAATGTAACCATTTAGTTTGCATTTTACACAAGGTTTGTTTTAGGAGAAATACACATATGTAGCATGTCTTAGCTGAAATGGCAAGATATTAGCTAATGCAATTTAACCATGTCATTGTCTCTTTCCGCTAATGTCTACTTTTAGTTCAATGCAGATATGTAGCATGTCTTACCTTAAATGCTCAGATAGAGAATGCAATGTAACCATTTAGTTAGCATTTTACACAAGGTCTGGTTTAGGAGAAATACTCATATGTAGCATGTCTTAGCTGAAATGGGAAGATAGAGAATAAGATTGAACTAGATTATTCTTTTCAAAAATAAACATTTGTTACTGGATTATCGTGTACAAAACTTTTTATTGTACTACAAATACTATTTTGAGGATTCTGTTGGAATTATGTTCTGTTCATAATTTATAGGTGATTCTGGGTACATGAGCCGGCCTTGGCTTATTACCCCCTTGCGTAGCCCGACTGATGTGTCTGAGGAGCGCTACAATAGGGCTCATAAGAGAACCAGGGCGGTGGTTGAACGGATGTTCGGGCTCCTGAAGATGAGGTTCAGGTGCCTGGACAGGTCGGGAGGAGCCCTCCAGTACAACCCAAAGAAGGTGGCTAAGATCGTTGTAGCCTGTAGCGTCCTGCATAATATTGCACAGCGGGCTGGGATGCTGCAGGGCATCCAGGCGCAACGAAACCTCCTCAGAGATGAGGAGGATGATCCTGTTCTAGAGGGGCCATTCCGGGATGAGGGGCTCAATGTCAGAGCAGACATCATCAACCACCACTTTAGACGGTAAATAATAGAAGTTAGACTGGAGTATTGTCAATAGATGTGAACTCTAGGGAAATGACAAGTAGAGAATTGTGCAAACAGGTTAGGATTGTTCATCAAATGCTAAAAATTTGTTTCATTTATTAATATAGGTGATGTTCTGGGCATTGGGTCCTGTAGCGAGTCTTTGCCACCTGGTTTTTAAAGAGGACAGCAGCTGGTAAGTATAAATGTATGGACTGTTGCTGGCATGAATTGTACACAAATACATCATATGGCATACATTTTCAAAACTAGTATTTAGTTTACACATTACTTAAAATGTACATACTCAGAAAGGGATCCTCTAGCATTACTATCCTCTAGCATGACTATGGTTCAATGTCACACATTAGAGGTTCGTTCTGCTCAATATGACTCATCTTCACACTTGATAGAACATAACACAAGATGCTACACATGCTTAGTAAGCTAGTGACAGAAATTTATTCTGAAATGGGGGGTGGTAGAGGGGTACAGAACTGATTCACACACTTGTAGTAATTTTTATTAAACTTTTTCTGCCATTAGGGAGCTGACTTAATCTAAAGACTGAAAGGGAAGAATTAGAAGCCTGACAGTGAAGATTGCCCAGACTGACAGTGGAAAAGCCAAGATTGAAATTGAAGTATACCAATGGGATCATGTCTGGCATTATCTTTCCAATCTGCTGACCTTGAAAACCATACAAAGACATGTTCACATGGTAAGTGCCAACTATTTGATAGAATAAGGCTGTGGAGGCATCCTATTGGAGACACTTAGATTATTTTCTAATTTTTAGATGGTATTTCACAGTCCTCTATTTTTGAACTGATGAATCAGACACCTATTGAAGATCAACTGTTTACCCCTGAATTTAATTTCAAAGACCATGCATTATCCAGGTTGGTGTACCAATGCATGCTAGTTAAGAATCACAGGAAGAATGTTGAATATTAGTAGCTTACATACATTAGTCATATTTAGTTCATAATTAGATATTTAGGGATCACAATCAGACACTTAGATGATTTTACTTTTTTAGATGGTATTTCAGTCCTCTATTTTATGAACTGATGAATCAGACACCTATTGAAGATCAACTGTTTACCCCTGAATTGACTTTCAAAGACCATGCATTATCCAGGTTGGTGTACCAATGCATGCTAGTTAAGAATCACAGGAAGAATGTTGAATATTAGTAGCTTACATACATTAGTCATATTTAGTTCATAATTAGATATTTAGGGATCACAATCAGACACTTAGATGATTTTACTTTTTTAGATGGTATTTCAGTCCTCTATTTTATGAACTGATGAATCAGACACCTATTGAAGATCAACTGTTTACCCCTGAATTGACTTTCAAAGACCATGCATTATCCAGGTTGGTGTACCAATGCATGCTAGTTAAGAATCACAGGAAGAATGTTGAATATTAGTAGCTTACATACATTAGTCATACTTATTTCATAATTAGATATTTAGGGATCACAATCAGAAAAAGGAATACATATTATAGTTGATATAGAGGTATTTGAATGGATATGAAATATTACATTTATGTTCAGCATACATATATATTATTGAAATGTGATATACATTATTATGTATAATTAGAAATTCAGATATTTACATTTAATTTTTATTACACAATATAATGGTGTATGTTTATTTTATTTATTTTTAAATTTAATTAATAAATATCTTGATAAAATGTTGAACAAAGTTAGAGCATAGACACAAGATGATTGTAAATGTATTTTATGAATCTTTGACTACGTGTGTATTAACTTTGTTAAAAAAAATTTTTTATTTCAGATTGTCATCTGATGGCTTCCAGGAATATTTTTTTTTTTTTTTGTTTCAGAAACTTTTGATTTTTTAAATGGTAATGATAATCATTTTATTATTAAATACACTCTTTTGAACAGATTATAATAAATATCCATATAATCTGTCAATAAAAAACAATTTGACTCCCATGACTGGTAGTTGGCTATTTGACAAGCACATGCATAAGATCAAATAATGCATTAATTTTAGAAAATCCACTGATTCAGAGAATATTAAATTAAACTATCTTTTTTAAATTAATTGGGGAGTGAGATCCATCGATGCTTTTTTTTTTAAATTCTTAGATGTTAAAATAATTTCGGATACGTAGTCAAAATTTGACATAAATTATTTTGTTTCACTTTTAAGAAGGGGAAGTGGTTCAATTACATTAAAGTGACAGTGTTGTTGAATGTAAAATTAATTTTATAAGATCTTGTATCTTCCTTAGGTATCTCAAAACATTATTTTCTAAACTTTTTAAATTTTTACATTTATAAATGGTAGGTCATTTAACTTCATATTTTTCACAAGCTAGTTATTGGATGCCAGGTTAATAGATTTAATTTTCTAGTGGAGTCATTTAACTATAGTTATTAATATTATGTAGTTTTTAAAATCTTACCTCTTGGGTTATCACATATCTATATATAATTTTCATTCCCCTTTAGTTTATTTTGACAATGTTAAATCAACATTCCAAATGTTTTGGTCCTTAAAGGGACATTCACAAAGTATATTGTGTATTGATTTTTTAAAAATGCATAAAAGAATTTAAACATATTTAGAAAGTACTATAGAATTACATTCAGTCTTTAAATATACTTTGAAAAAGATAAATCAATGCACATATCTTAGTCAATTACATAAGGCATATATGTGCAACCAACAATCAGCATCAAAATAGCCTATGTAGATATGTATTTAATCCAAGAATATATATAATTACAATCTAATGATTGAATACCAAAACATATTAAGTTGTTCAAATATTATAATCTTATCCAAAAAGCATAAATAACATATAGCTTAATGTCCCTCTAAGCTGAAGACTGCGAAATACATCCTTTACAATATATTTTTCAGTCAATGTGTAAAACAATCCAGAAGTTAATCTAAATATGCTTTACTCATATGTTATACTAATTTAGCAAAAGGAAGGTGCCTAGGTTTCTGATATTTCAAGCATTATTGTGAAATGTTTCTTTAAAGGGACATGAACTCAAAATATACTTAAAGGGAGACAGTTAAAAAATTAATGATTTATACATTCTGAATGAGTATTCTATTTTAAGCAACTTTAAAAATTGTCTCATATTATGAATGTTCCTTGTGATGTTGCTATCATTACTTTAAAAATAAGGCATTAAATAGATAATTTATTTGCTTCAGTACTCTGGACAGAACTTGTTTTTTTTGGTTGGATTAATTTATCCAACAATCATCAAGGACAACCCAGGTTTTTTGCAACAATTGTCCGTAATCTAAAATATCATTATTGATTTGCAAAGAAAGATAACAAGATAATTCTTAACATTTGAGAATCGGATTAAATTATAAAGTTGCTTAACATTTCATGCTCAATCTGAATCACGAACGCTAAATTTGTTTGGACAGTGTCCCTTTAAGAGATTTAAAGAGTGTATTTACTTCTCTTCTTATCTTGACATACTTTGCTTGAAAAGCATATCGAGATAGGCTCAGTAGATGAAGATTGGTGGATGCACAGAGATGCCTTATGTGATTGGCTCAACCATGTGCATTTAAATTTCTTCTGTTGAGGATATCTAAATACTAAGATAAATTGAGTTACATTTTAAAGTCTAAACAATCTTCTATCTCTACAGATCATTTGATACAATTGTTTGTTTGTAATGTCTATTTAAAAATAAAGACGCCATTGCACAATAACATATATGAGCACTTCAGACAAATACAAGCTCGAGGTTTATTTACTAATAACAAACAAACCTGTAGTTTAACATTTATAAACAGATTATACAAGTTACTGACATTATAACCTGAATTTGAACATTCAGAAAGATTGCGTGAGAAACGGATTTTGAAACACCAGATTAGCATCTTTAAACATTAGAGTCTAATGTCACGCAATAGCACACAATCAATGTGCATTATGAAATACATTTAATAGAGCAATGTCAATACTTCACAATAAGTAAATAAATGGATTTAATGAACAATAAAGACATACAATATTAAATGTGTATTTGTATTAAAGAAACAGACCGTTATTAAACCGAAAAATGTATACAACATTTAATAATGTGACAGTATTAGATTTTAAATAGAATTTTATCATTAATATTTAACGGATCACGGATATTAAATCTGCGTCACACATATCCGCATGACAGGCCCATGAGTAACAAATACTTCTACATGAAAAATGAAGTAACAGCACCACCAGGAGGTATGTGTAAGGAAGTTACTAAGATATGAAACATTAAGGAATGGCCAATCAGAGTTCATCACACAAACACAACTTGAGTCAGGATGGTCTCACAGACATTCTAACAATATTTCAAACTTTTATCCAATCAGATGTACAGATAACTTGTCCCATGGTGCATCTCATATTTACTTCACCATATAAAAGTCCATTACACGTCCATAGGGAGACTTCCCCAGGGTCATAATATCAGACTGATATACTTCAGGAAAGTTTTCTTCTGTAAAAAGCACACTGGTCTAAAAGAGGCTGCTTCCGGGTGGTAAATCGCCATAGAACAAGCCACTGAGCTGTTGTTCGTTCCTGGTAGAGCGCTTCTCTCTTTGTATGCAAATTATTATGACCCTGGGGAAGTCTCCCTATGGGTGATGGGGGAAACCAGACGTGGACTCCTTGCCCAGTGTGCTTAGAGGAATGTGGCTGCACCTCACTGACGAGGCCCATAGAAGGCCGAAACGATCGTCTGGGGTTGTCATGTTCCTTGTTCAGAGGAGAATTGCCTGGTATTTCGGGGCTGGACTGACCTTACTTGGCGGGATCAGACTGATATACTTCAGGAAAGTTTTCTTCTGTAAAAAGCACACTGGTCTAAAAGAGGCTGCTTCCGGGTGGTAAATCGCCATAGAACAAGCCACTGAGCTGTTGTTCGTTCCTGGTAGAGCGCTTCTCTCTTTGTATGCAAATTATTATGACCCTGGGGAAGTCTCCCTATGGGTGATGGGGGAAACCAGACGTGGACTCCTTGCCCAGTGTGCTTAGAGGAATGTGGCTGCACCTCACTGACGAGGCCCATAGAAGGCCGAAACGATCGTCTGGGGTTGTCATGTTCCTTGTTCAGAGGAGAATTGCCTGGTATTTCGGGGCTGGACTGACCTTACTTGGCGGGATCAGACTGATATACTTCAGGAAAGTTTTCTTCTGTGAAAAGCACACTGGTCTAAAAGAGGCTGCTTCTGGGTGGTAAGTCACCATAGAACAAGCCACTGAGCTGTTGTTCGTTCCTGGTAGAGCGCTTCTCTCTTTGTATGCAAAATACAGTATTCTTATTTTCAATATTATACATAATAAAAAAAGAAAAAAGCAGAATCCAAAAAAATTATAACATATGCCCATCAATTGATGAGAATGAAATAACACAAAAAAATAATTTAAGCTACAGTAAATAACACAACTGATTGAAAATAAGAGTACAGGATATATTTATCATGAATTTAATTGAGGAAACAATTAACTCATGGGACTACCAAAGGATTAATAGTTTTTAATTGATTTGCTAATAATGTAAAGATTTTAAACATGGCATGATTAGTATTAATGATATCCAATCCTCATTTAATATATTACAGATCTGGATATTGGTGCTGGATCCTCAAGGCAGGGCTTGTCACAGTATGGTATGTCTCATTTTAATTGACATTTGTCTTAGAAACATGGACAGAACATTACATACTAAATCCACATTGTTCAATATTTATATGTATCTACAAAATGGATTTTAAAACTTTTTGCAAATAAGAATAAATAAAACCAAAAAATAGGATTACATTGTAAGACTACTCTGATTTTGTTTGGAATTTAAGATATCCCATCTATTCTGGATTTCTTAATTTTAATGTAAGATTCTTTGAATGTCCAATTTATACTCTTCCCTTGTGTATTGCTTAATCTTATTTGTATACATTTTAAAAAAATACACACACTTTTGCATATGTTTAGATTTTAAAAATATATATTCCATTTTTTAAATCGATCACGTCATTTAAGGGACATGCCAACTAAATTTTACATAGAATGATTTTTAAACGTGATTTTATTGTTTTGTTTAAACATTTTATGAGCTACATTGGTTCATTCTATTGTTTTAGTTCTTAAAAAAAAAGATGGATTTTGGTTTAGGTTAAACAATGCATTACTGGTATTATCCGGCTGTTATTTTATGCATAAATTGGCATTTTTACAAAAGTTAAAATCATGTGTTGAGATAACAGTAGTACATAGTTTCAAAAAGTATACAATTACACATTTAGAGCTTCATGTCCCTTTAATAGATGAAAATTAAATAATTCTTAGGATATCCTTAAATAACATATTAGATTGGAATTGCATGCTCAATCCCATTCATTACATCAACATATGGAGTAGAGAATTCATTAACACCAACATTGTCAAATCAATATATTTTTATATTAAAGGGACACTGAGCTAAAATTATTAATGTTGTCATTCAGATAGAGCATGCAATATTAATCAACATTTAAATATAATACTATAATCATATGTGAAATATTCTATTGCTAAATGTATTTTAAAATCAAGAATGTACGTTTATCTGCAGCTCAATTTTGGTTGACCAACCTGGGTTTTGATTGATGATTGGTGGATACCTTCAACAAACAATATTTATTGAATCCAATATTGCTTATCTGCCTTTAAGATTAAAATGTAGCAACATTCCAATTATAATAGGAGTCAATGTAAAATCATTTGGAACAGTTTGAACAGTGAAATCAATGATTGAAATAAATCATATCAGTGTCCCTTTAATAAACAATAGATTCATTCATCTTTACATTCTTTGGATTAGACAATATTGATATATAATTCACATATTCACTGTTGGAGTTACTTTATAGATATCAGCATACTCTAACAGCACCATGATTACATATTTGTACTAATCAATTTGGTTTTGTATTGTGATAAATATGTGTTGTGTCCTAAACAAGATTACTGTACATTGCACAAATGGTTCGATGTGCCACATGTCTTTGTTTATATTTGTCAACAGCTGTTATTCAAAATATGGTTTGTGTGTATTCTTTTAAGAACATTGATCAATGGGTATATTTAGATATGCAATAGCATCGTATGAGATGAGTTTGATGTCTAATATAGTAAGAAATTAAACATATGTTCAATACATCATTTTTAACAGAATCCCCTTGATTCAATCAAGCATTTTTTAGGATAATGACTGCTCTATTCTTCACATTTTCAAGTTGATTATTCTTAAAAATCGCTACAGATGTGATTTAGTGCTATCCCAAATGTGTTCACTAATATATATCTATATCATTCATAGAGAGAGTTGGTGTGGGGAGCCCCGAGGAATCCAGCACGGACACAGAGCCGCATTTGCGGTCTTCTGGTAAGTCCATTGACTCATTTATATGTCATTGAAGGTGTATTGGTAATCAATATTATGAGCATGATTCTCATGAAGCATAACATTTGAAACAAACATATAATTTACTCCTCTGATTATATATTAATTTTCTTGGAATATTGAAAGATTAATAATTAAAACTTTCATAGTCTACACCTTTGTTATTCAGAAGATGTATAGCATATGTTTGTTTCCATGTTCATTTTTGACAGCAGTCATCAAGTGATACACACATGAGAAATCTTAAATGTTCTATGTACTATGCTTTTATGATTTTAAAATTAATACAAACAATACATTGAAAATCTGAATCATTGAGAATAACAAATCTAATGTCATTTGTATGCTCCATCAAAATGATGTAAATCATAACTTTGGGTGTGTATATCTTTAATGCAACATTGATGTGTGTCTTTGAGCAACAGTAACATATGTTATAATATCTGATCTTAACGTGTACACAACATGTTATGTTTTACAGAGATTGATTTAACATGTGTGACGGAGGAGGAAGAGGCTGCCTTGAAGTCTGATGGTATGTGAAATATATCTATCATGTTTACAACATGTTGCTTTATTGGAAATCATTTTATTGAAGACATTCAAAGTCTACAGCTTTTGCACTTTAAAAAGGAATATTATTTGTCTGTTCAAATACACTACTGCCCCCTTTCTATATCAGGCAGCATGAAAATATGCTTGGATGTTTTTTTATTTTATTTTATTTATAATTCATGCCATCATTATGTCACATGCATATTCCAGGCCAAACCACAATAATAATGTTATAATTGTACAGACAGTCATTGATATTCATCTGAGTGCCTATATGCATACCATATCCTCATTTCATAATTGTTTAGAAATTCAAACACACTTCTAAGTATATTGAAAACATAATCAATTTTAAATGCGTTGATTTGATTTCATGATGTATGAGATGTTAATATATTTGTATTATTTTTTTCAGATGGATCCTCCACCTCTGGTCATCTGTTTTCTGCCCCTGCCCAGTCCCCTGGCCAGTCACAGACCCCTGCCCAGGCCCAGACCCCTGCCCAGGCCCAGACCCCTGCCCAGGCCCAGAACCCTGCCCAGGCCCAGACTCCTGCCCAGGCCCAGACTCCTGCCCAGGCCCAGACCCCTGCCCAGGCCCAGACCCCTGCCGGCCCTTCCCATTTTTCCTTTCCTGTCCCTCCCAAAAAATGGCCCTTCGTCCCCCTTCACCGCTCTCCCCGTATTATGGGCCGTACAGCTACCCCAGCTGCCCAGACCCCAACTCACCACTCCCCAGCTGTACGGCCTACCCCGGAGCAGCAGCTCATCCCTCCCCAACCCAATCCCCTCCCCCCTGTCTCAACCTTCATTGTCCTGGGTGTCGGATTGTCCTTCCCAGGCACAGCTGTAAGTATCATTCAAAATCCACATTATAAGATGCTTAAAGGTACACTGAAGGCAAATTTTTTCTATTGTGATTCAAATAGAGCAAGCAATGTTAATCAAATTTATAATTTACTACTCTTATGAATTATTCTTCATTCTCTTGCTATCTTTATTGAAACAAAGAAATGCCTAGAATTAATTTTAAATAGAAAATAATTGTGGACATCATTTCTTTATTGTTGGATGAATGTATCCATCAACCAGCAGGGACAACCAAAGTTGATAAACAAATATGGCCTGCCCTATAAACCTACATTCTTGCATTCAAAATCTAGCTAGAGAATTCTAACATTTAAAGAATATGTGTAATTTTTTAATATTTGTAATGTCATGCTCTATCTGAATCAGTCAATTATATATTTAGGTTCAGTGTCCCTTTAATTTGATATCACTACATATACCAATCACCACTACTTGGATCCAACAATTTATGTACAAATGTTGATACATTATCTCTTGTCTAACCCAGTGGGAATGTAATTTCTTCAGGTTGCTATGTTTACACAGCTTGTCCTCAATGCCAAAATGTTTAAGGATAGATGTGCCTACCACAGTATAATTAAAATATTTAAATAGCTAATGTAAGTACAATGTAAATCCTTTAACAACATGTTTGAGGAAACTGTCCCTTTAATGATTTCTATCTGTCTGAATAACATATTTAATGTGTAAAGAATCAATTTCAACAAATTGATGTAAAGAATGATTTGTCTTTATGATGACAATGTATCTTTGCTTATTTTTTCTACTGTTGTGTAATTATCCTTAATATTTGATTTATTCTTTATTTTAGGCTGTGACTCAGCATGGCTCATGCTAGAAGGTATAGCACGAGTAGAGCAGGCCGTGTTGAGGAACGCAGCTGTCCTGAGAGGGATGAACGACACCATGCAGGCCCAGCTCCGGGTTCAGGATTTGACTCTGCGTCAAATCATGCTATTAAATTCAAGGCCTGAATCTGGAGCTGGACATGCACAGGACGATGAAGAGGATGACCAGTAAGTGGAGGATCTGGAGATGCTCCAAGGGCGCAGATAAGAATCCTCCGTCCACATGTTGATGTTTTTGTTATTGTTGCCATTTGGCCTTTTTTCAGTTTATTGTTGTGCCTGTTGCACTCTTTTACCTTGTCATATGGCTCCAATGGGGCTATGGTGGCCCTTGGCAACTCTCTTCATGGACTGTGGTGCTCTCTGTTACCTTGTCATATATCTACAATGGGGCTATGGTGGCCCTTGGCAACTCTCTTCTTGGACTGTGATGCACTCTGTTACCTTGTCATATATCTACAATGGGGCTATGGTGGCCCTTGGCAACTCTCTTCATGGACTGTGATGCACTCTGTTACCTTGTCATATATCTACAATGGGGCTATGCTGGCCCTTGGCAACTCTCTTCATGGACTGTGATGCACTCTGTTACCTTGTCATATATCTACAATGGGGCTATGCTGGCCCTTGGCAACTCTCTTCATGGACTGTGATGCACTCTGTTACCTTGTCATATATCTACAATGGGGCTATGGTGGCCCTTGGCAACTCTCTTCATGGACTGTGATGCACTCTGTTACCTTGTCATATATCTACAATGGGGCTATGCTGGCCCTTGGCAACTCTCTTCATGGACTGTGATGCACTCTGTTACCTTGTCATATATCTACAATGGGGCTATGCTGGCCCTTGGCAACTCTCTTCATGGACTGTGATGCACTCTGTTACCTTGTCATATATCTACAATGGGGCTATGCTGGCCCTTGGCAACTCTCTTCATGAACTGTGATGCACTCTGTTACCTTGTCATATATCTACAATGGGGCTATGGTGGCCCTTGGCAACTCTCTTCATGGACTGTGATGCACTCTGTTACCTTGTCATATATCTACAATGGGGCTATGGTGGCCCTTGGCAACTCTCTTCATGGACTGTGATGCACTCTGTTACCTTGTCATATGGCTCCAATGGGGCTATGGTGGCCCTTGGCAACTCTCTTCAAGGAGTGTGATGCACTCTGTTACCTTGTCATATATCTACAATGGGGCTATGCTGGCCCTTGGCAACTCTCTTCATGGACTGTGATGCACTCTGTTACCTTGTCATATATCTACAATGGGGCTATGGTGGCCCTTGGCAACTCTCTTCATGGACTGTGATGCATTCTGTTACCTTGTCATATGGTTCCAATGGTGTTATGGTGGCCCTTGGCAAGTCTCTTCATGGACTGTGATGCACTCTGTTACCTTGTCATATATCTACAATGGGGCTATGCTGGCCCTTGGCAACTCTCTTCATGGACTGTGATGCACTCTGTTACCTTGTCATATGGCTCCAATTTTCATGATCTTTACCATATTATTTATAAACGTTGTTGTTTTCTGACATACTAATAAAAGACATGTCATTGCACGATTCTTTGCCCTCCTTATTCATGTCATTGATTGAAATCTCTATTTTATCTGGTTGATCCTTAAAGGGACCTACCCAAAATAATGTTGTTTCCTGAATCATATATGTAATACAATTGTAAATGACTTTAAGATTAACATCTCCAATGTAATTTTTATTTTTTCTAAAAGCTTTATCATTGCATGATTATGATTAGCATAGTAATTGTTTTATATATGTATATATAGATTGCTATATATGTATATTTCAAATTTCACATCCATGTGTGTATTTATAAACTCTGCATGAATTGATGCACCTTTAACAAATGATCTGAGGATTGATACAATGATATAATCCCTGTAAAGTGTTCATTTAATTGAAATAGTATTGTCTCTGTGTATCCTCTTTTTATAAATAAAAATCATGTCCCTTTAAGTGATGGTGAGCACAATTGTTCATTTTCTATTCTATCTTATTGTAAAAGTGTAACCAAATCAATCTCTGTGTGTAATGCGCATATTTTAGATGAGGAATATGTTTTTCTAAATATTGTTAAAAAATACTTTTCATCCCATATATGGCTATAGGTAGTCTGACCATATTTCAAATTGAATAAATGACACGTTTGATCAATACATGTGTCATTATTGTTATTCCAAAACAATCTAAACATATCTTAAAATATCAATGGCATATGTATTTCTCATGTGTATCTTTTAAATGTTAAAGATATACACCATAGCTATAGTTAAAGGGACAGTCAAGTCCGAAAAGATGATTCATGATTTCGTGAAATTCCTAGATAGCAATCTAGACACATACTAGTTACAAAAATATAAATACATTTCTTAGTGATATGCCAAGCTGTCAACTGAGTCCTTGTATTGGCTGCAGTTTTTCTGCGATCGCGGATGCGCCATGTTGCTTAAGACGTCACCTGCCAGGCTGTCCAATGATTCCTTGTATTGACTGACGTTTTTACGTGATCAAGGATGCGCCTTTTTTTTGTTTGCGTTCTTACGTGATCAAGAATGTGCCTTTTATTGGATTGCGTTCTTACGTGATCAAGGAAGCGCCATGTTAATTAAGACGTCACATGCAAAGGTAAAAAACCGTCTGATTGTATTACGTAGTCCTGCAATATTTGTTTGTGCACGTTAAACACGTTTGTGAATGAAGCCAAGTTTAAAAACATTGCGAATATGGATTGTTTGCATCATGTTACATTGTTGACCCATAGCTGATAAAGACCACCACATTCTCTTTTGATGGATGTCTGGTTGAATAAACGAACGAAAGCAAAATGTTTTCATGCATATGATATTTCGAGGCAAGTGCAAATCTCTATAGTCCATGTTGTTTAATATGTTTGTCAACAATATGTTCCTTTTTCTTAAAAATGACTGTTGTGTTTAATGTTAAAGATATCTAATTCATAAATATGCGCTATTGTGTTAGAATAAAGTAATCAATATGCATTTATCTTTATCATATGCTAAATATATGATGCCGACTTCTTCTAAATGTAATTTCGTTGTATATTTTATTAAAGGTTCATTAGACACTCACATTATAAATCAAAATATTTTATTTGGTCTCTAGTTAGATAGTCCATTGTTTACCAAATACACGTTTCATTTTGCTCCTGTTCAAATAAAATGTAAGTAATTTTCAGACTCCTCGCCAAGCCTCTAAGTTTCATGTGAGTACCATCTCCAGCTTTCTCCTGTTTGTGTAAAGGGTCTTTTCATATGTTATGATGGGGTATTGTCTTGTTTTACGGTTGTAATGGGGGTTCATCTATATTTTCAATAGAGATAACCCGATTTTCTTTCAAAGTGTTTAAAGCTTTGTAATATTTATATCAGTATATGTTAATCTTGTTGTTTCTAGTAGTGTCTATTACATACAGTTCTGTTAAAAGATAGTATACTGTCCCTTTAATGCAAATGTTTATTTTTGTATCATGTATGAGTTCCACATTGGTTAATCTCCAAATATATTATTGTTAGCATATTTTCACCCCCCACTCCTAAAAGGACTTTAAACCATATTCATTGTTAAAACAAATGTCTTTCTAAAAATAAATTAACACAATAATGTCTCTTTAAGAAAATAGACTTTATTTAACATGTCAATATAAATCTGTTTTCAATATTTATTGTTTGAACAAGTACATGTAGATATACCAACAATCTGCAAATATATGTTAGCATATGTATTTTTGTTAAAGGGACAGTTTAGAAAACAAATCATGTTTTGCATTATTATAAAAGTAAATTTTGTAATATCAATGATATCAAAGGTTTCTCACCAATTAATCATTTGCCTGTGTTTATTTTAATTTGCTAGCTAAACCTATGAGGTTCGTGTGCTCATTTCTTAGAGCTTGAAGAGTGCATGTAATCATTATGCAATTTGACCACTAGAGGGCATTTGGATAGCATTTGTATATCTAAAACCTTGTGCTCATACAGCATATTATTTACCATGTATTGATCCTTGATATCTAAAATGTTGTTATGTCAGAACAACAAATAAGTGGTCATTTTTCATAGTGAAAAAGGGTGTGTGTACAAGCGCTAAGGTAATCCCCAAGCTGTATCCAAACAGAGATCCTAACCAACCTCCAAAAAATATGCACAAGTAGTAAGAAGTGAATACAGCGCCAACAAGAGGCCAAGGGATAAATATACTCACAGAGAGATAAAAGAAGATTATTTAATGAACCATGTTAAAAAGCATCAGTAATAAAAGACTATATATAAAAAATGTAAAAAGCACAAATAAATAAAATTACAAATACAGGAATATCTTACAGAAGCGGCTCAAAGGGCCAAAGCTGATAATTACAATAAAAACAGAGGTAATAACAGGTGATCAGTGTGAGTGGTACACCAGAATAAGAGTGTATACTAATAAAACAGAATTAGCCTAAGTACAACTGTAGAAAGTGCATCAAGCAAAAAACTAATAAACAATAATACAAACAATAGTGTTCAAAATTAGTGTTACAAAAATAGTGTTCCAAAAAATAGAAAAATGCACTGCAGTGCAAAAAAAGGGGGGTAGCAAAATAATTGTATAGATACAATCAAATAGTGAGTGAGTGCAAATGGATATAAAAATGCTAGCTACTTAATCCAGTGAGGTTAAGATATAATTAAATAAAATACACAATATGCAATAACATAAAAAATAAAATATAAAATATAATCCAAAAAAGTGTTCAAAAAGTTGATCAACAAATGTTAGTGAAGAACAAAAATAAGTCAATCAAAACTAAAAAATGGAAAAAATGGGTGATGAAAAGCAAGGTGAAAGTGAGGAAATTGATTCCTTCCAATGTTAGTTACTTTAACAGATCCAAATTCCTGAGTGTGGTTGCTGAAGTAGCTGATTGGATCCCAGCACCTGTCAGCTGCTCCTATGGTATCCTAAAAAGTGTCCCTGTAAAAAAAGAAATTCACAACATAGTGTATCCAATATGAGAATGAAGTAAAGATTAAAGTAATGCTTACCAATATGTCAACGCGTTTCTGCCCTCAAAAAAGGGCCTTTCTCAAGACTGGAAGGAATCAATTTCCTCACTTTCACCTTGCTTTTCATCACCCATTTTTTCCATTTTTTAGTTTTGATTGACTTATTTTTGTTCTTCACTAACATTTGTTGATCAACTTTTTGAACACTTTTTTGGATTATATTTTATATTTTATTTTTTATGTTATTGCATATTGTGTATTTTATTTTTTATGTTATTGCATATTGTGTATTTTATTTAATTATATCTTAACCTCACTGGATTAAGTAGCTAGCATTTTTATATCCATTTGCACTCACTCACTATTTGATTGTATCTATACAATTATTTTGCTACCCCCCTTTTTTGCACTGCAGTGCATTTTTCTATTTTTTGGAACACTATTTTTGTAACACTAATTTTGAACACTATTGTTTGTATTATTGTTTATTAGTTTTTTGCTTGATGCACTTTCTACAGTTGTACTTAGGCTAATTCTGTTTTATTAGTATACACTCTTATTCTGGTGTACCACTCACACTGATCACCTGTTATTACCTCTGTTTTTATTGTAATTATCAGCTTTGGCCCTTTGAGCCGCTTCTGTAAGATATTCCTGTATTTGTAATTTTATTTATATGTGCTTTTTACATTTTTTATATATAGTCTTTTATTACTGATGCTTTTTAACATGGTTCATTAAATAATCTTCTTTTATCTCTCTGTGAGTATATTTATCCCTTGTCATTTTTCATAGTCATAGATACAAGGGTAAGCACATAAGTCACACGTATTTCTCCATGTTTTGTTGTTTCCAACTTGATAATGCGTAATACAGTGTTTTCTTTGTAATCAATAATTTTCTTACTGTCCCTTTAAGCTGTGTTATTGGCATTCAAACAGTAATATGCCATCATGGATAATTGTAATGGTAATTTTGTTTGCGATTCGGGAAACAGTTTGGACATCACATCACAGAAACCAATCAATATCATGAACAAGGATAGGTATGTGATGATGTGGTTTTCACACACCTATAACCCACACTCTGCAAACAATCTGCCTCCATGGACCCAGTCCCATAGAAGTAGATTATATACAGAGTGTGGTCCACAAGTGTATGAAAACCACATCATCACATACCTATCCATTACACATTAAATAAAAAAAACATTAAACATGAACACAAATACTTACTTCCTCTTCCTTCCCCTCTTCCCACGGGGCTGAGGCTCTGGGAGGGGCAACTGCTGACTCCGACGAGTTCTCCTTGGAGATGTTGTGGGAAGAGTGGAAGGAAGAGTACTGGGACGACCAAGGTGAGGAGGAGGAGATGGCTCGGCAGGAGGAGATGGCCCGGCAGGAGGAGATGGCCCGGCAGGAGAAGATGGCCCGGCAGGAGAAGATAGCCCGGCAGGAGAAGATGGCCTGGCAGGAGAAGATGGCCCAGCAGCAGGAGGCCCAGCAGCAGGAGGCCCAGCAGCAGGAGGCGGACCAGGAGGCAGACCAGCATGCGCCTCCCGGAAAAAATTAAACATCTCTTGGTGTAGATTAAAGGTTCTGTTTTGCCCTTCTTCTATTCTAGTAAGTATGTTTATTATTTGGTTTTGGCCTTCAATTATTTTGTTTTGTCCTTCAAGAATTCTAGTTCGGCCTTCTATATTTTGTATCGGGGAGTTACGCATCTGGTCTATGTAGTCTAGTAGAACCCGCACCTCCGCTATTTCCTCTTGTTGTGCTTGGCGGGGTGCCCGTGCACGGCGGGGTGCGGGTCCTTGAGGGGCCTCTGGTTCCGCGGCCTCCTCCTCTGCTTCCGGGGCCTCTTCATCTGCTTCCGTGCCCTCTTTGTCACGGGGGGCCTCTTCCCTCCGAGGTGGAAATTCCTCCCCACCACTCTCATCCCGGGGAGAAGGAGGAGGCTGTATTTGTTGTGCTGCCTCCTCCCCAGACTCTGTATATTTGAAAAATAAAAATATGTATATATTAGCATATTTCCAAATCAAGCTTTAAATGACTTAGCTTACGATACAATTACAAATGCAGAATCATTAATCCACTTTGAAATCTAACAATCAATACGATTTCCGCATTTTCTAAACCGTGTTTGTGATATGTCTGTTCAATCTGAATGTTTTAGCGTTTGTTTGCAGTCTGTTTAAATGCACACCTAACCTATAGCCTAGATACTGATGTAACTGCAAAGTAATTGTGAATGCGTGTAAACAGTGTAATAGCATTAATCTGATCCTTAAAGGGACATGAAACCCAATGTTTTATCTTTCATGATTTAGAAGCATACATTTATAATCAACTTTCTAATGTACTTTTCTTATCTAATTAGCTTCATTCTCTGGATATTCTTTGCTGAAAAGCATATCTAAATATGCTTAGAAGATGCTGATTGTTAGCTGAATATAGCTGCCTCCTGTGATTGGTTCACCGTGTGCATGGCTATTTCTTCATTAAAGTATATCTAAAGAATGAATCAAATTAGGTAATATAAGTACATTTGAATGTTTTGTCAAATTGTATTCGCTACCTCAATCATGAAAGTAAAGGTTTGCGTATAGTGTCCCTTGAAATACATTCGTATGTGAATTTATTCTTAAATGAGCTTACCGTCAGATGAGAGTGGCAGGTTCCCGGTATCAATTCCTCCGATACTGACTACATCCACCTCGGAGATGCTGGGACGCAACATTTCCTCCCATCGGCAGTACTCGATTTCCGGTGCAGGGCCGCCACCGGTTCCTGCGGCATGTCGGGCCTCCAGGCTTAACTTTTTCTTGAGATCCATCTTGCAGTCCCGGTATCGATGTTTTATAGAGTCCATATCTCTATTCCCTCCACCCACTGCATTGACTGCATTCCTTATCTCATGCCAGAGCTTCCTCTTCTCAGTCGGGGTGGTCTTCTGGTGCTGCAGCCTCCTATACCTGGCCATATAGGCCTCTACGAGGGCCTCCTTCTCCTCCATCGAAAACCTCGCCTCCCTAGTCGCCTTGGCCTTCCCCTGTGACGATGCCCTCTGTTTCCCGGACTGTGAAGACCTACTCTGTCCGCCACTGGGCCCAGCCACTTGTTCATCTTGAACAAAGTGGCTGGGTCCACCCACCGCTTCCACCCCCGCTTCCTGCCCCCCTTCCTGCCCCCCTTCCTGCCCCCCTTCCTGCCCTGTTCCTCTCCCCCTCCCTCTCCTCCCACCTCTACCTCTCCCCTGCCTGCCCTCCATCTGTTCCCTAAACTAAACCCCAAATAATCAAACAAAAAGTGAGTGTGATGAAATGAAAGGGGGTCAAAATAAAGAACTAAAAAGACAAAATAAGTGCTGAAAGTGTGAGAGGGATCTAAAAAAACAAAGAGGGTAAGGAGTATTTAAATAAACCAAAAGAAGAAGAAGACTAAAAGGAGGATATGTAAACTAAATGTAACTAGGGGATGGGTATGGGATGGGGATGGGGTATGGGATAAGAGTAAATGGGATGAAAGGGAATGGGACTACAGGGAATGGGGTATGGAGTGTAGTATGAGGGGGTATGGGGTATGGAGTGTATGTAGTGTTATTGATAAGTGTATGTATGTATTGAATGTGTTTGCGTGTAAATGTGTTAAGTGTACAGAAAAATCACTCGCTCGCTAACTCACACTACTACTAATTCTCACTAACTCACACTACTACTAATTCTCAATAACTCCCACTCCCACTAACTCTCAATAACTCCCACTAACTCAATAACTCACACTACCACTAACTCACGCTCCCACTAACTGACTCTCTCACACTACCACTAACTCTCACTAACAACTCCCACTACCACTAACTCACTCACGCTCCCACTAACTGACTCTCTCCCACTACCACTAACTCCCACTCCCACTAACTCACTCACGATAACACTAACAACTGACTCTCTCACACTAACACTAACTCACTGACAATAATGCACAAACTCTCTAATCTTAAACCTCCAATCTCCAAAGACCCACCAGCAACACAGTCAAAGAAGCCATGCTTGTGTGGTGCTTATATACCCTGTGTAAATGTTTAATGATGTACCAATTTCCGTTGTAAATTGTGTTCAGGTGTGCTTTATTAGCAATTAATATTAGTGCAATGTGTATTAGTTGTGTGAATTTGCGCATGCTCATTTGGAGTTATTATTTGTGGAATGTGTAGAATGCGATGATGTCATAGTGGTCGTTTTCTATAACATTGTCCAATAGTATTATGTTTAAATGTAAATTTGCGATGGTGTGGTATTAGTGAAGTGTTGTATATGTATGTTTGTCATATATAGTGATATTGAATGCGATTATTTTGCTAGTGTATGTATATATTTTTATTTCCTTGTTGTTATTTTGCGTATTTCCGCATCTTAAAGTATATGCGTATTCCCTGTATTAAATTTGATTAAAAATCCCCCCGCTTGTGAATGTGTAATGCTTCTGTGCTTTGTTGAGTGATTGTTGTTGTGACATTTGCGGCGTTTTATTGTTGTGCATGATGTGTTATGCGTCATATGACCGAGCTGTGCGTATTTCTCGCGAGATCGAGTGTTAGGTGAAAAAAGCGTGTTTGTTTTTCCATTGATCTCTATGGGAGACTGTCTAACGCGGGCAGGATTCCGCGTGTGAAATAAACGCGTTAGGAGTATCGTTAGAAGGTTTTGTTAGAACTCTAAATACCGGAGTCAAACAATGCCGTGCGTTAGACATAAACCACGCGTAGCGTTAGCAGTCCATCTACCGCCAAACTCCAAATCTAGCCGCTAGTTAAGCCTTTAAAACACTGCATTTGAAAATAGATTTCAAATGTGACCATGTTATGATCACTGTTACCCAGATGTTCTTTAACTTCTATGTTTGATATTATATCTGTATTGTTTGATAGCACTAAATCCAATATAGCTTTACTCCTAGTTGGCTCCTCTATTAATTGTGACAAGAAGTTATCCCTGAGAACATTTAAAAATCTATCCCCCTTAGCTGAATTACTAGTTTCATTGGCCAAGTTTATATCAGGGTAGTTAAAATCTCCCATAATTACAGCACTTTTATTAGCAGCCTTACCTATTTGGATAAGTAGTTGAGTTTCCTCCGGGTCACTAATGTTGGGAGGCTTAACAGTTCAAAAAAAAAATCCAAACAATGTAAATATATCGGATGTATAGAATAATGCATGAATTGCAGGAAATATATTGTTTGTCGGTATTGGCCAATATAAACGATGTTAAAGTTGAATACCCAGATTAAAATGGAATGTTTATATGTTATTGTAAAAACAGAATTTATGCTTACCTGATAAATTACTTTCTCCAATGGTGTGTCCGGTCCACGGCGTCATCCTTACTTGTGGGATATCTCTTCCCCAACAGGAAATGGCAAAGAGTCCCAGCAAAGCTGGCCATATAGTCCCTCCTAGGCTCCGCTCACCCCAGTCATTCGACCGACGGACAGGAGGAAATATATATAGGAGAAACCATATGGTACCGTGGTGACTGTAGTTAGAGAAAATAATTCATCAGACCTGATTAAAAAACCAGGGCGGGCCGTGGACCGGACACACCATTGGAGAAAGTAATTTATCAGGTAAGCATAAATTCTGTTTTCTCCAACATTGGTGTGTCCGGTCCACGGCGTCATCCTTACTTGTGGGAACCAATACCAAAGCTTTAGGACACGGATGAAGGGAGGGAGCAAATCAGGTTACCTAAACGGAAGGCACCACAGCTTGCAAAACCTTTCTCCCAAAAATAGCGTCCGAAGAAGCAAAAGTATCAAATTTGTAAAATTTGGCAAAAGTGTGCAGTGAAGACCAAGTCGCTGCCTTACATATCTGGTCAACAGAAGCCTCGTTCTTGAAGGCCCATGTGGAAGCCACAGCCGTAGAGGAGTGAGCTGTGATTCTTTCAGGAGGCTGCCGTCCGGCAGTCTCATAAGCCAATCGGATGATGCTTTTAAGCCAAAAGGAAAGAGAGGTAGAAGTCGCTTTTTGACCTCTCCTTTTACCAGAATAAACAACAAACAAGGAAGATGTTTGTCTGAAATCTTTTGTAGCCTCTAAATAGAATTTTAGAGCACAGACTACGTCCAAATTGTGTAACAAATGTTCCTTCTTTGAAACTGGATTCGGACATAAAGAAAGTAAAACTATCTCCTGGTTAATATTTTTGTTAGAAACAACCTTAGGAAGAAAACTAGGCTTAGTACGCAAAACCACCTTATCTGCATGGAACACCAGATATGGCGGAGAACACTGCAGAGCAGATAACTCTGAAACTCTTCTAGCAGAAGAAATTGCAACCAAAAACAAAACTTTCCAAGATAGTAACTTAATATCTATGGAATGTAAAGGTTCAAACGGAACCCCTTGAAGAACTGAAAGAACTAGATTTAGACTCCAGGGAGGAGTCAAAGGTCTGTAAACAGGCTTGATCCTAACCAGAGCCTGAACAAATGCTTGAACATCTGGTACAGCTGCCAGTCTTTTGTGTAGTAAGACAGATAAAGCAGAGATCTGTCCCTTTAGAGAACTTGCAGATAATCCTTTCTCCAAACCTTCTTGTAGAAAGGAGAGAATCTTAGGAATTTTTATCTTATTCCATGGGAATCCTTTGGATTCACACCAACAGATATATCTTTTCCATATTTTATGGTAAATCTTTTTAGTTACCGATTTTCTGGCCTGAACCAGAGTATCTATCACAGAATCTGAAAACCCACGCTTCGATAGAATCAAGCGTTCAATCTCCAAGCCATCAGCTGGAGGGAGACCAGATTTGGATGTTCGAATGGACCCTGAACAAGAAGGTCCTGTCTCAAAGGTAGCTTCCATGGTGGAACCGATGACATATTCACCAGGTCTGCATACCAAGTCCTGCGTGGCCACGCAGGAGCTATCAAAATCACTGAGGCCCTCTCCTGATTGATCCTGGCTACCAGCCTGGGAATGAGAGGAAACGGTGGAAATACATAAGCTAGGTTGAAGGTCCAAGGTGCTACTAGTGCATCTACTAGAGTCGCCTTGGGATCCCTGGATCTGGACACGTAGCAAGGAACCTTGAAGTTCTGACGAGACGCCATCAGATCCATGTCTGGAATGCCCCATAATTGAGTTATTTGAGCAAAGATCTCCGGATGGAGTTCCCACTCCCCCGGATGGAATGTCTGACGACTCAGAAAATCCGCCTCCCAGTTTTCCACACCTGGGATGTGGATCGCAGACAGGTGGCAGGAGTGATCCTCCGCCCATTGAATTATTTTGGTCACTTCTTTCATCGCCAGGGAACTCCTTGTTCCCCCCTGATGATTGATATGCGCAACGGTCGTCATGTTGTCTGATTGGAACCTTATGAATCTGGCCTTTGCTAGTTGAGGCCAAGCCCTGAGAGCATTGAATATCGCTCTCAGTTCCAGAATGTTTATCGGGAGAAGAGACTCTTCCCGAGACCATAGACCCTGAGCTTTCAGGGATTCCCAGACCGCGCCCCAGCCCACTAGACTGGCGTCGGTCGTGACAATGACCCACTCTGGTCTGCGGAAGCTCATTCCCTGGAACAGATGGTCCAGGGTCAGCCACCAACGGAGTGAATCTCTGGTCTTCTGATCTACTTGAATCATTGGAGACAAGTCTGTATAGTCCCCATTCCACTGTTTGAGCATGCACAGTTGTAATAGTCTTAGATGAATTTGTGCAAAAGGAACTATGTCCATTGCTGCAACCATCAACCCTACTACTTCCATGCACTGCGCTATGGAAGGACGAGGAACAGAATGAAGAACTTGACAAGTGCTTAGAAGTTTTGACTTTCTGACCTCTGTCAGAAAAATCCTCATTTCTAAGGAATCTATTATTGTTCCCAAGAAGGGAACTCTTGTCGACGGAGACAGAGAACTTTTTTCTATGTTCACCTTCCATCCGTGTGATCTGAGAAAGGCCAGAACGATGTCTGTATGAGCCTTTGCTTTTGACAGGGACGATGCTTGTATTAGAATGTTGTCCAAGTAAGGTACTACTGCAATGCCCCTCGGTCTTAGAACCGCTAGAAGGGACCCTAGTACCTTTGTGAAAATCCTTGGAGCAGTGGCTAACCCGAATGGGAGGGCCACAAACTGGTAATGCTTGTCCAGAAAAGCGAACCTTAGGAACTGATGATGTTCTTTGTGGATAGGAATATGTAGGTACGCATCCTTTAGATCCACGGTAGTCATAAATTTACTTTCCTGGATAGTGGGTAGAATCGTTCAAATGGTTTCCATCTTGAACGATGGTACCCTGAGAAATTTGTTTAGGATCTTAAAATCCAAAATTGGTCTGAAAGTTCCCTCTTTTTTGGGAACTACGAACAGATTGGAATAAAATCCCATTCCTTGTTCCTTTATTGGAACTGGGTGTATCACTCCCATCTTTAACAGGTCTTCTACACAATGTAAGAACGCCTGTCTCTTTATTTGGTTTGAGGATAAGTGAGACATGTGGAACCTTCCCCTTGGGGGTAGTTCCCTGAATTCTAGGAGATAACCCTGAGAAACTATTTCTAGCGCCCAGGGATCCTGAAGATCTCTTGCCCAAGCCTGAGCAAAGAGAGAGAGTCTGCCCCCCACTAGATCCGGTCCCGGATCGGGGGCTACTCCTTCATGCTGTTTTGTTAGCAGCGGCAGGCTTCTTGGCCTGCTTACCCTTGTTCCAGCCTTGCATCGGTTTCCAGGCTGGTTTGGGTTGTGAGGCATTACCCTCTTGCTTAGAGGATGCAGAATTAGAGGCCGGTCCGTTCCTGAAATTGCGAAAGGAACGAAAATTAGACTTATTTTTGGCCTTGAAAGGCCTATCTTGTGGAAGGGCGTGGCCCTTTCCCCCAGTGATGTCTGAAATAATCTCTTTCAATTCTGGTCCAAATAGAGTTTTACCTTTGAAAGGGATGTTAAGCAATTTTGTCTTGGATGACACATCCGCTGACCAAGACTTTAGCCAAAGCGCTCTGCGCGCCACGATAGCAAACCCTGAATTTTTCGCCGCTAATCTAGCTAATTGCAAAGCGGCATCTAAAATAAAAGAGTTAGCCAACTTAAGTGCGTGAACTCTGTCCATAACCTCCTCATATGGAGTCTCTCTACTAAGCGAGTTTTCTAGTTCCTCGAACCAGAACCACGCTGCTGTAGTGACAGGAACAATGCACGAAATGGGTTGTAGAAGGTAACCTTGCTGTACAAAAATCTTTTTAAGCAAACCCTCCAATTTTTTATCCATAGGATCTTTGAAAGCACAACTATCTTCGATAGGAATAGTAGTGCGTTTGTTTAGAGTAGAAACTGCCCCCTCGACCTTAGGGACTGTCTGCCATAAGTCCTTTCTGGGGTCGACCATAGGAAATAATTTCTTAAATATAGGGGGGGAACAAAAGGTATGCCGGGCTTTTCCCACTCCTTATTTACTATGTCCGCCACCCGCTTGGGTATAGGAAAAGCGTCGGGGTGCACCGGAACCTCTAGGAACTTGTCCATCTTGCATAATTTCTCTGGAATGACCAGGTTGTCACAATCATCCAGAGTAGATAACACCTCCTTAAGCAGTGCGCGGAGATGTTTTAATTTAAATTTAAATGTCACAACATCAGGTTCAGCTTGTTGAGAAATTTTTCCTGAATCTGAAATTTCCCCATCTGACAAAACCTCCCTCATGGTCCCTTCAGATTGGTGTGAGGGTATGACAGAACAATTATCATCAGCGCCCTCCTGCTCTTCAGTGTTTAAAACAGAGCAATCGCGCTTTCTCTGATAAGTAGGCATTTTGGATAAAATATTTGCTATGGAGTTATCCATTACAGCCGTTAATTGTTGCATGGTAATAAGCATTGGCGCACTAGATGTACTAGGGGCCTCCTGTGTGGGCAAAACTGGTGTAGACACAGTAGGAGATGATGTAGTATCATGTTTACTCCCCTCATCTGAGGAATCATCTTGGGCAATTTCATTATCTGTGGCAGTACTGTCCTTACTTTGTTTGGACGCTATGGCACAATTATCACATAAATTTAAATGGGGAGACACATTGGCTTTCATACATATAGAACATAGCTTATCCGAAGGCACAGACATGTTAAACAGGCTTAAACTTGTCAACAAAGCACAAAAAACGTTTTAAAACAAAACCGTTACTGTCTCTTTAAATTTTAAACAGAAAACACTTTATTACTAAATATGTGAAAAAGTATGAAGGAATTGTTCAAAAATTACCAACATTTCACCACAGTGTCTTAAAGCATTAAGAGTATTGCACACCAAATTTCAGAGCTTTAACCCTTAAAATAACGGAACCGGAGCCGTTTACAAAATTTAACCCCTATACAGTCCCAGCTATAGCCTTTGCTAAGACCCAACCAAGCCCAGAGGGGAATACGATACCAATTGATGCCTTCTAGAAGCTTTTCCAGCAAATTTCAGATCCTCACACATGCATCTGCATGCCCTGCTCTCGAAAAACAACTGCACAGTAATGGCGCGAAAATGAGGCTCAGTCTACAACTTGGAAGGCCCCCTGACTGGAAAAGGTGTCTAACATAGTGCCTGCCGTTTAATAAACGTTCCCCAAGTTTATAAATGCGAATTGCCAGCATAAATATGAATAAAATGCCCAAATAAAGCAATCGATTTAGCCCATAAAAATGTCTACCAGTTTTTAAGCCCAAAATGGCTTACCGGTCCCCATGAGGGGAAATGACAGCCTTCCAGCATTACATGGTCTTGTTAGAAATATGGCTAGTCATACCTTAAGCAGAAAAGTCTGCTAACTGTTTCCCCCAACTGAAGTTACTTCATCTCAACAGTCCTATGTGGAAACAGCAAGGGATTTTAGTTACTGTCTGCTAAAATCATCTTCCTCTCACAAACAGAAATCTTCATCCTTTTCTGTTTCAGAGTAAATAGTACATACCAGCACTATTTTAAAATAACAAACACTTGATAGAAGAATAAAAACTACATTTAAACACCAAAAAAACTCTTAACCATCTCCGTGGAGATGTTGCCTGTGCAACAGCAAAGAGAATGACTGGGGTGGGCGGAGCCTAGGAGGGACTATATGGCCAGCTTTGCTGGGACTCTTTGCCATTTCCTGTTGGGGAAGAGATATCCGACAAGTAAGGATGACGCCGTGGACCGGACACACCAATGTTGGAGAAATGGTCCATGATTGATTATAAAAACATAAATAAATAATTAAAAAAAATACTTTTGAGCTTCTCATACACTGACACATCCAGAAGTTGCATTTAGGCCTCTGTTATATAATCTTGATGCTTGAGAAGTACCACTTTCCCTCCCTTGTCAGAGTTACATATAACCAGCTCTTTATTAGCTTTATGTATTGTTTCCTAGACAAATTATCAATGATGCGCCTTTCAAAATGAAGCTTTTTCAACTCAATTTCAACTGTTTTTTTTAAAAACCTTGCACTCGATCTAGCCTGCACAGGATAAAAATTAGACTTTCTTTTCATACTAGTAATATCCTGAATATCACTATCTACTAATAAATTAAGATCTTTATTTTCTTTATCAAGTGCCATAAGATCAAGGACCGAACAATCATCTGAAAAATCAAAACCACATCTAGTAGGGTCAGGTCTCTCCCCAGCTCTGACCATCAGTAATGGCCCCCAAGAAATGTTTCTTGAGGACCAGTGATTTAACAAATCTGTTTAAATCAACAATAGTGTCAAACAAATTGAAGTGTGAAGTAGGAGAGAAACCTAGACCCAAAGATCTCAATCTGTTCCTGTGATAGAACAAAAGAAGACAAATTTATAACATTGTTTTCTGCTGTGCATATTTCTGAAACTGCGTTGCCCTTCTCCTCTGTGGATAATGACGAGATTTTGGTACTAATGTATCTTGATTCTGACTTGATCCCTCTAGATTTTCCGCGTCCCCCTCTGCGTATTTTTTTCTTCGAACACCGGACTTCTGTAGGCCTCTCTCGTTTTTTGACTGTATACTGGCAGTTGAGGACTGTGGTGTATCAAGGGTATTAAGATCAAATGAAGTTGCTCCATCCATAACTGTCATGTTATCAGTTGATAATTCCATGTCTGAAGAATCATAATCATATTCTGTGTCTGCTTCAGAAAATGTAACTTTTTAGTGTCACTTCCTTGACCTTTATAGGTGCGTCTGTTCCTCCTTCTAGTTTCAGATAATGTCCATTTATAAATTCTATTATTTTCATAATCCTGTTTATCTCTCAATATCTTCTGTTTTTTAAACTGCCAGAGATTGACTTTAAATTCAGTGATAACTTTCTGTAACTTTGTATCATATTTCTTGAATTCAGGATTATCATTTAGAGGGCGAATAAAGGACGACTGTTATTTAATTTTTTCTTTGCACAACTCATGACGTAGTTGTTTTTTATAATCTATAAGTAGATCAATGAGTGCTAGTGAACATTCAGTAAGAATTTTGTTCCATTTTTCAATAAATACTTGATCTGTCACTTGAAAAGAAGGAAACTTTTTTATACGTAAGCCTCGTGGTATCCGCTGGGCTTTCTTATACATCAAAAAACGTTTTAAATCCATTTCAATTCTGGTATCCTTTTTCAAAAGTGAATCCATTTTAAGAAACATACTATCCAAATTAGTGTTCACTTCTTGTTCAATGGTATCGTTATTGAACAAGTCTTCACTGTCACTAATGTCCTCAGCAGACTGTTGAAAAACATATCCACTAGTGGCC
>NC_069501.1:1292186070-1292191070 GCF_027579735.1 Bombina bombina
AGTGGTCAAACCAAAACTAAAGAGTAAAAACACACGCAGCAAAGGGGACATAGTCCCAGGCAGATCTGAACCAGTACTGACTAGAAATGCTAGACATAGAGATGAATCGCAAGATAACTTAGAAAGTAGACGTAGAGAATTTCTCAGTGACAATGAGAGTGACACTCCCATAATCAATGTACAAACTAAGTCTTGTCTAAAGACAAGTACCCAATCTTTCCAACACCCTTTAGGACTGGCAGGGATGGAAACGGAAGGGGGAGGAGGAAGAGGAAGAGGTCGGGGAAGAGGTCAAAGGAGTCGCAGGGGCAGGGGCCAATACAACAAGTACCAAATCTAAAAATTATCAATCTATCCAAATCTACCCTCAATGCGGAAGAAGAGTCAGTTTTGGGCCTTGGTCTGGGATTAGTACCCAGTTCAAACTTTAATGTGTTTGAAACGATCATTGACCTGAACCGGTTGGTCAGAGACCTCACTTTGAGGAAATTTTTCTGGGGTAAAGAACTGGACGGGCCCCTCACTGATAATCCTTTGCATTTTGATGACTCTGAGGGTATGAGTGAAATTAGTCCTATTATGGACATCATGAATTTTGAAGAAGCCTGCGATTATTATACTCTACATGATTTAAACTTTGAATCAAATATCCAACGGGGTTTCTTAAAAACCACTCATGGTGGGTTCAAACCACGCTCAATCTTCTACCCCACTAGGGAGAGGGGCCCCTTTTTGGAGGCCTTTCACCATCGGGTAGAGGAGGATATACAGATACTCTCCAGATACCACAATGCTGCCCCCCCTAATCTAAGTAAATCTCAAAACAGACGTTGGGTGCACTTGCCAAACGGGATGACATAGTCATCAAGGCAGCTGACAAGGGGGGCAGCATTGTGGTATTAGATAGGGAGGCCTATATAGATGAAGCGTTGAGACAAATAACGGATGAGGAAGTGTATCTGGCCCTTCCTAGGGATCCTACAGACTTGTTTAGATCTCAGTTCTTGGATCTGTTGGATGATGGACTGCAGGAAGGGATAATTGATAGAGACACGTTCGACTATTTATTCGTCGAATTTCCGGTTATTCCCATATTCCATCACCTCCCCAAGGTGCACAAATCCTTGGAGGGGGTGAAGGGAAGACCAATTGTCTCAGGGATTGGTTCCCTATTTGAAAAAATGTTAGGTTGGATTGAGTCCCTACTGCAGCCCATCGTCCAGCAGATGCCTTCTTATCTAAAGGACACCACCCACCTTTTGACTAGCCTGCACAAAGTGACCTGGGATGCTGATTGCTCCTGGATCACTGTAGATGTGGTGGGTCTCTACTCCTGTATCCCCCATTCCTTTGGATTAGAGGCAGTCTCTCTATCTATGGACATGTACACTAATTATGACATTAAACTCAAAAACTTCATTATGAAGGCTTTGGAGTTTTTATTAGGCCACAACTATTTTAAGTTTGGTGATTCCTTTTTTCTCCAGAGACGTGGGACCGCCATGGGAGCAAAATTTGCCCCAGTCTATGCTAACATCTTCATGGGCTGGTGGGAAAGGACCCATGTCTTTGGAGAGAATAATCCTTTCAAACATCTAATTAGATCATATAAACGTTTTATTGATGATCTATTGTTTGTCTGGTTGGGAACCAGGAGTGAAATGGAAGGCTTTGTGGCTTATCTGAACCAAAATAATGTCAATTTACAGTTTACATACAATTTTGATCAAACTAAAATGCCTTATCTAGATGTTTATTTGATTGGTAATCTTACAAGTCAGTCTATCATGACTACACTCTACAGGAAACCAATCGCCTCAAACAACATCTTACATGCAAAGTCCTGCCACCCAAGACATACAGGCTTTGGGGTGGCTAAAGGGCAGTTTATAAGGCTTAAAAGAAACTGCTCATCCAATGAGAATTTTCTAAGTGAGTCAGACATACTGAAGGCACAACTCCTAGAAAGGGGGTATTCTAGCCTTTCTAGAAGTTAACAGGTTAGACAGAACACAAATGCTGCAACCTAAATCTAGGCAACAGAGGGACAATTTTGATCAAACAAAATTAAAATTCATTACTAACTATAGTTCCCAATTTGGTCAGATTTGTCAAATAATCAAGAAACATCTACCAGTTCTAACAGGGGAAGATAGTCTCAAGGGTATTGTTGAGGATGGCCTTAACTACATTTCAAGGAAGGGACGCACGATAGGAAATATGGTAGCACCTAGCCTATTAAGGAAAACAGCCAACACAGGGAGTAGTTGGCTTTTAATTAAAGGACACTACAAGTGTCACTTCCACAATTGCATTGCGTGTAGACATGCCAACACTACAGATAGATTCCAATCAAGATCCACTCAGAGACTATTCCTCCTAAATAGTTGTACCAACTGCCGGACTAAGTTTGTCATCTATCTAGTTGAATGTACATTTTGCAAAAAACAATACCGGGGTGCTCCACACGAGAAGCGCGCTCACGTATACGTGAACACTTAAACAACATTGATAAAGAAATAGATGTGTCAGACCTAGTTCACCATTTCATATATGAACACAACAAATCAGTTAGCTATTTCAGATGGCAAGTCATAGAGAGTATTCCACATACACCTAGAGGAGGTGACAGACTACACAGACTATTGCATAGGGAAGCGTTTTGGATATTCACCTTACAAACAAGGAGACCAAAGGGTTTCAATGCAATAGGTGACATCATAAATCATTGAAGACAAAATTATTAATGAGCACATTCTCTGGTAGATTAGTGCATTATGGTTATCCACCATACAACGTTCCCTTTTTCTGTTTAACCATATTTGCTTTGTTCATATACAACGAAAACGAAAATGCTCACTCACTCACTATATAGTGTAAATATCCTAGTCTAAAAAGATGTTGTTAAAGACTTATCCATAGTATATTGTGTTGATAAATATGTGTTACGGTTGCCTCCAGGCTGGCTGGAAGTTGGACCGTAGAAAAGGATGCTCCTAGCGCTCACCAAAGAATCATCAGCACCATAGTCAGCAATCCCTGTAGTGATATTAGCTGAAGCTGTCCCCTACAAACATGAGTCAAAGCTGCAAGTTAGAGGGACAGAAAATAGGTCTCATGTGCTGGAGCACACAGCCTGCTTTTATTGAGGTTACATGCAAACAGGACACTCTCAGGGGGAGGCATAAAATCCCCCATCACACATTTGATATTAGATAGAGAGACACTCCCTTTGACAGGCCACAACATTTACTTCAGCAGATAACATTACACACAATAAAACAATGCAGTCCACCTTATCAATACTAGTCTGATTAGACAATGGGAAAGTTGATCACTAAACCTAATTAGAGCTAATCCCAGCAGACTTGTATTTAGAATAGGTTTCTTGAAGCTGAACAAAATTTAACTCTTAATGGCACACAATGAAACTGAACCAAGTGGGAGAAAGCCAGGGACAAGTCATTTCACAGGTCTGGGGACATAGTCTTAAAGGGGCATTGTTCATCAAAGTCACAATATGTCCCCAGATGGTTCTTAAAGGGCCACACACACCCAACAAAAGTCAATATGTCCTCAGGGGCACAATCTTCCAGGGGCCATAGTCATGTGGAAGGAGGCTGGCAAATAGGCTTCTCCAACATCCAGGGAAGCAGGGCAACCTTCCATTTAAAGGGCCAGTCACAAATAGCAGTTTGTAACATATCTCCCCTTTTGGAGGGAGACTAACAAGGCACCTGACCTTCTGTCGGTCAGTGCCTAAGTTAGTCTCGCAACCCACCCACAAAAAAACACTAGCAGCAAAGCAGCCCCCCCACAACAAGTAGCACTGGCCTGTAGGCTCCAGGTTATAGGATGAAAGTGTAGCATCCTCTGCCTTCCTGGCGCAGCTGTGCAAATAGCTGATGGTACTTGGGGGGCAGAGGCCAGCGGCACTCTGCCCTGGTGCCAGCGCTTCTGCTGGGGTGAGGGGTTTGCAGGCCAGTCCTGTAACAAGGGGGTCTGTAGGGCAGAGGCCAGCAGCGCTCTGTCCTGATGCCAGCTCTTCTGCTGGGGGAATTGGGGCATAGTCCTGCCCGGTGGCAAAGGGAACGTGGGGGTCAGTGGGGGTTAACATCTCCACTGTTAACCCTGGGCCCAAGTTAGGAGTTAGCTGGGGAGGGGGAGATTGGCTTACCTCCTCCTCCTGATACTCCGGCGGCCGTTGGGAAGGGAGGTCGATGCTCTCCTCTTCCTGTGGAACATGCTGCGGCTGGGGAGAGAGACCGGTTGTCTCCTCTCCCTGGAAGGCACACTCCGGCTGGGGAGAGAGGTCGATGCTCTCCCCTCCCTGTAGCTGGGTCTGTCGCTGGGGATCTGGGCCGCCTGCCCAGCATCCCTGTAGGGCCGGTAGAGAGACTGCGGTCCCATCTCCACCTGCCTGCTGGGGGTCCTCCCAGGACCAGTCTATGAGGCCTGCTGCCTCTGGTATCTCTGGTTGGGGTTGGGGAAGGAGACCGGTTGTCTCTTCCCTCTGCACAGTATACTGCCGCTGGGGAGGGAGGTCGCTGCTCTCCTCTCCCTGTGGAACATGCTGCGGCTGGGGAGAGAGACCAGGTGTCCATACCCTCAAACTCCACAGTTGGCGCTCAAAGGCTCGTGCCGCTTTGTTCTCCGTATCCAATTCCCGGATGATGCGACTGACTACCTCCTGCGCAGGGTCTGGACCATATCGGACTAGCCGCCTCTTTACCTCTGGAACGAAATCCGCGCCCTCATAGCGACGGATCCGGTTGAGGTGCTCTTCACATGGTTCTGACCAGTATCTTGTCAGCTCCATGCTGCTGTAGGTAGGGACGCTGCGCAGTGGCTAGCGTTGCCCTCAATTACTCTCCTACGATACCAGTGCTGTTGTGGTGCTGCTCCTTGCGCTAGGACGCCAATCCCACCGCTGCCGCCAAATGTTACGGTTGCCTCCAGGCTGGCTGGAAGTTGGACCGTAGAAAAGGATGCTCCTAGCG
>NC_069501.1:1292196070-1292236070 GCF_027579735.1 Bombina bombina
TGTGTATGATGTGTAACATTACTGCTGCCCTCTACTTGTCAAAGTGTAACCTGTGTATGATGTGTGACATTACTGCTGCCCTCTACTTGTCACCATGTAACCTGTGTATGATGTATGTGACATTACTGTTGCCCTCTACTTGTCACCGTGTAACCTGTGTATGATGTGTGACATTACTGCTGCCCTCTACTTGTCACCATGTAACCTGTATATGATGTGTGTGACATTACTGCTGCCCTCTACTTGTCACCATGTAACCTGTGTATGATGTGTGACATTACTGCTGCCCTCTGCTTGTCACCATGTAACCTGTGTATGATGTGTGACATTACTGCTGCCCTCTACTTGTCACCATTTAACCTGTGTATGATGTGTGTGACATTACTGCTGCCCTCTACTTGTCACCATGTAACCTGTGTATGATGTGTGTGACATTACTGCTGCCCTCTTCTAGTCACCATGTAACCTGTGTATGATGTGTGTGATATTACTGCTGCCCTCTACTTGTCACCATGTAACCTGTGTATGATGTGTGTGACATTACTGCTGCCCTCTACTTGTCACCATGTAACCTGTGTATGATGTGTGACATTACTGCTGCCCTCTACTTGTCACCGTGTAACCTGTGTATGATGTGTGACATTACTGCTGCCCTCTACTTGTCACCGTGTAACCTGTGTATGATGTGTGTGACATTACTGCTGCCCTCTACTTGTCACCATGTAACCTGTGTATGATGTGTGACATTACTGCTGCCCTCTACTTGTCACCGTGTAACCTGTGTATGATGTGTGACATTACTGCTGCCCTCTACTTGTCACCATGTAACCTGTGTATGATGTATGTGACATTACTGCTGCCCTCTACTTGTCACCGTGTAACCTGTGTATGATGTGTGACATTACTGCTGCCCTCTACTTGTCACCATGTAACCTGTGTATGATGTGTGTGACATTACTGCTGCCCTCTACTTGTCACCATCTAACCTGTGTATGATGTGTGACATTACTGCTGCCCTCAACTTGTCACCATGTAACCTGTGTGTGATGTGTGACATTACTGCTGCCCTCTACTTGTCACCATGTAACCTGTGTATGATGTGAGAGACATTACTGCTGCCCTCTACTTGTCACCATGTAACCCGAGTATGATGTGTGACATTACTGCTGCCCTCTACTTGTCACCATGTAACATGTGTATGATGTGTGAGACATTACTGCTGCCCTCTACTTGTCACCGTGTAACCTGTGTATGATGTGTGTGACATTACTGCTGCCCTCTACTTGTCACCATGTAACCTGTGTATGATGTGTGACATTACTGCTGCCCTCTACTTGTCACCGTGTAAACTGTGTATGATGTGTGACATTACTGCTGCCCTCTACTTGTCACCATGTAACCTGTGTATGATGTATGTGACATTACTGCTGCCCTCTACTTGTCACCGTGTAACCTGTGTATGATGTGTTACATTACTGCTGCCCTCTACTTGTCACCATGTAACCTGTATATGATGTGTGTGACATTACTGCTGCCCTCTACTTGTCACCATGTAACCTGTGTATGATGTGTGACATTACTGCTGCCCTCTGCTTGTCACCATGTAACCTGTGTATGATGTGTGACATTACTGCTGCCCTCTACTTGTCACCATTTAACCTGTGTATGATGTGTGTGACATTACTGCTGCCCTCTACTTGTCACCATGTAACCTGTGTATGATGTGTGTGACATTACTGCTGCCCTCTTCTTGTCACCATGTAACCTGTGTATGATGTGTGTGATATTACTGCTGCCCTCTACTTGTCACCATGTAACCTGTGTATGATGTGTGTGACATTACTGCTGCCCTCTACTTGTCACCATGTAACCTGTGTATGATGTGTGACATTACTGCTGCCCTCTACTTGTCACCGTGTAACCTGTGTATGATGTGTGACATTACTGCTGCCCTCTACTTGTCACCGTGTAACCTGTGTATGATGTGTGACATTACTGCTTCCCTCTACTTGTCACCATGTAACCTGTGTATGATGTGTGACATTACTGCTGCCCTCTTCTTGTCACCATGTAACAAGTGTATGATGTGTGACATTACTGCTGCCCTCTACTTGTCACCATGTAACCTGTGTATGATGTGTAAGACATTACTGCTGCCCTCTGCTTGTCACCGTGTAACCTGTGTATGATGTGTGTGACATTACTGCTGCCCTCTACTTGTCACCGTGTAACAAGTGTATGATGTGTGACATTACTGCTGCCCTCTACTTGTCACCATGTAACCTGTGTATGATGTGTCTGACATTACTGCTGCCCTCTACTTGTCACCATGTAACCTGTGTATGATGTGTGACAATACTGCTGCCCTCTACTTGTCACCATGTAACCTGTGTATGATGTGTGAGATATTACTGCTGCCCTCTACTTGTCACCATGTAACCTGTGTATGATGTGTGACATTACTGCTGCCCTCTACTTGTCACCATGTAACCTATGTATGATGTGTGACATTACTGCTGCCCTCTACTTGTCACCATGTAACCTGTGTATAATGTGAGACATTACTGCTGCCCTCTACTTGTCACCATGTAACCTGTGTATGATGTGTGAGATATTACTGCTGCCCTCTACTTGTCACCATGTAACCTGTGTATGATGTGTGAGACATTACTGCTGCCCTATACTTGTCACCATGTAACCTGTGTATGATGTGTGTGACATTACTGCTGCCCTCTACTTGTCACCATGTAACCTGGGTATGATGTGTGACATTACTGCTGCCCTCTACTTGTCACCGTGTAACCTGTGTATGATGTGTGTGACATTACTGCTGCCCTCTCTTTGTCACCATGTAACCTGTGTATGATGTGTGTGACATTACTGCTGCCCTCTACTTGTCACCATGTAACCTGTGTATGATGTGTGACATTACTGCTGCCCTCTACTTGTCACCATGTAACCTGTGTATGATGTGTGACATTACTGCTGCCCTCAACTTGTCACCATGTAACCTGTGTATGATGTGTGACATTACTGCTGCCCTCTACTTGTCACCATGTAACCTGTGTATGATGTGTGTGACATTACTGCTGCCCTCTACTTGTCACCATGTAACCTGTGTATGATGTGTGACATTACTGCTGCCCTCTACTTGTCACCGTGTAACCTGTGTATGATGTGTGACATTACTGCTGCCCTCTACTTGTCACCATGTAACCTGTGTATGATGTGTGTGACATTACTGCTGACCTCTACTTGTCACAAATGTAACCTGTGTATGATGTGTGTGATATTACTGCTGCCCTCTACTTGTCACCATGTAACCTGGGTATGATGTGTGACATTACTGCTGCCCTCTACTTGTCACCGTGTAACCTGTGTATGATGTGTGTGACATTACTGCTGCCCTCTCTTTGTCACCATGTAACCTGTGTATGATGTGTGTGACATTACTGCTGCCCTCTACTTGTCACCATGTAACCTGTGTATGATGTGTAAGACATTACTGCTGCCCTCTGCTTGTCACCGTGTAACCTGTGTATGATGTGTGTGACATTACTGCTGCCCTCTACTTGTCACCGTGTAACAAGTGTATGATGTGTGACATTACTGCTGCCCTCTACTTGTCACCATGTAACCTGTGTATGATGTGTCTGACATTACTGCTGCCCTCTACTTGTCACCATGTAACCTGTGTATGATGTGTGACAATACTGCTGCCCTCTACTTGTCACCATGTAACCTGTGTATGATGTGTGAGATATTACTGCTGCCCTCTACTTGTCACCATGTAACCTGTGTATGATGTGTGACATTACTGCTGCCCTCTACTTGTCACCATGTAACCTATGTATGATGTGTGACATTACTGCTGCCCTCTACTTGTCACCATGTAACCTGTGTAAAATGTGAGACATTACTGCTGCCCTCTACTTGTCACCATGTAACCTGTGTATGATGTGTGAGATATTACTGCTGCCCTCTACTTGTCACCATGTAACCTGTGTATGATGTGTGAGACATTACTGCTGCCCTATACTTGTCACCATGTAACCTGTGTATGATGTGTGACATTACTGCTGCCCTCTACTTGTCACCATGTAACCTGGGTATGATGTGTGACATTACTGCTGCCCTCTACTTGTCACCGTGTAACCTGTGTATGATGTGTGTGACATTACTGCTGCCCTCTCTTTGTCACCATGTAACCTGTGTATGATGTGTGTGACATTACTGCTGCCCTCTACTTGTCACCATGTAACCTGTGTATGATGTGTGACATTACTGCTGCCCTCTACTTGTCACCATGTAACCTGTGTATGATGTGTGACATTACTGCTGCCCTCAACTTGTCACCATGTAACCTGTGTATGATGTGTGACATTACTGCTGCCCTCTACTTGTCACCATGTAACCTGTGTATGATGTGTGTGACATTACTGCTGCCCTCTACTTGTCACCATGTAACCTGTGTATGATGTGTGACATTACTGCTGCCCTCTACTTGTCACCGTGTAACCTGTGTATGATGTGTGACATTACTGCTGCCCTCTACTTGTCACCATGTAACCTGTGTATGATGTGTGTGACATTACTGCTGACCTCTACTTGTCACAAATGTAACCTGTGTATGATGTGTGTGATATTACTGCTGCCCTCTACTTGTCACCATGTAACCTGTGTATGATGTGTGAGACATTACTGCTGCCCTCTACTTGTCACCGTGTAACCTGTGTATGATGTGTGTGACATTACTGCTGCCCTCTACTTGTCACCATGTAACCTGTGTATGATGTGTGACATTACTGCTGCCCTCTACTTGTCACCGTGTAACCTGTGTATGATGTGTGACATTACTGCTGCCCTCTACTTTTCACCGTGTAACCTGTGTATGATGTGTGACATTACTGCTGCCCTCTACTTGTCACCATGTAACCTGTGTATGATGTGTGACATTACTGCTGCCCTCTTCTTGTCACCATGTAACAAGTGTATGATGTGTGACATTACTGCTGCCCTCTACTTGTCACCATGTAACCTGTGTATGATGTGTGACATTACTGCTGCCCTCTACTTGTCACCGTGTAACCTGTGTATGATGTGTGTGACATTACTGCTGCCCTCTACTTGTCACCGTTTAACAAGTGTATGATGTGTGACATTACTGCTGCCCTCTACTTGTCACCATGTAACCTGTGTATGATGTGTCTGACATTACTGCTGCCCTCTACTTGTCACCATGTAACCTGTGTATGATGCGTGACATTACTGCTGCCCTCTACTTGTCACCATGTAACCTGTGTATGATGTGTGAGATATTACTGCTGCCCTCTACTTGTCACCATGTAACCTGTGTATGATGTGTGAGACATTACTGCTGTCCTCTACTTGTCACCATGTAACCTATGTATGATGTGTGACATTACTGCTGCCCTCTACTTGTCACCGTGTAAACTGTGTATGATGTGTGACATTACTGCTGCCCTCTACTTGTCACCATGTAACCTGTGTATGATGTGAGAGACATTACTGCTGCCCTCTACTTGTCACCATGTAACCTATGTATGATGTGTGACATTACTGCTGCCCTCTACTTGTCACCATGTAACCTGTGTATGATGTGTGAGACATTACTGCTGCCCTATACTTGTCACCATGTAACCTGTGTATGATGTGTGTGACATTACTGCTGCCCTCTACTTGTCACCATGTAACCTGTGTATGATGTGTGAGACATTACTGCTGCCCTCTACTTGTCACCATGTAACCTGTGTATGATGTGTGAGATATTACTGCTGCCCTCTACTTGTCACCGTGTAACCTGTGTATGATGTGTGACATTACTGCTGCCCTCTACTTGTCACCATGTAACCTGTGTATGATGTGTGAGACATTACTGCTGCCCTCTACTTGTCACCGTGTAACCTGTGTATGATGTGTGTGACATTACTGCTGCCCTCTACTTGTCACCATGTAACCTGTGTATGATGTGTGAGACATTACTGCTGCCCTCTACTTGTCACCATGTAACCTGTGTATGATGTGTGTGACATTACTGCTGCCCTCTACTTGTCACCATGTAACAAGTGTATGATGTGTGACATTACTGCTGCCCTCCACTTGTCACCATGTAACCTGTGTATGATGTGTGTGACATTACTGCTGCCCTCTACTTGTCACCATGTAACCTGTGTATGATGTGTGTGACATTACTGATGTCCTCTACTTGTCACCGTGTAACCTGTGTATGATGTGTGACATTACTGCTGCCCTCTACTTGTCACCATGTAACCTGTGTATGATGTGTGAGACATTACTGCTGCCCTCTACTTGTCACCAAGTAACCTGTGTATGATGTGTGACATTACTGCTGCCCTCTACTTGTCACCATGTAACCTGTGTATGATGTGTGTGACATTACTGCTGCCCTCTACTTGTCACCATGTAACCTGTGTATGATGTGTGACATTACTGCTGCCCTCTACTTGTCACTGTGTAACCTGTGTATGATGTGTGTGACATTACTGCTGCCCTCTACTTGTCACCATGTAACCTGTGTATGATGTGTGAGACATTACTGCTGCCCTCTACTTGTCACCATGTAACCTGTGTATGATGTGTGAGACATTACTGCTGCCCTCTACTTGTCACCATGTAACCTGTGTATGATGTGTGTGACATTACTGCTGCCCTCTACTTGTCACCATGTAACCTGTGTATGATGTGTGACATTACTGCTGCCCTCCACTTGTCACCATGTAACCTGTGTATGATGTGTGTGACATTACTGCTGCCCTCTACTTGTCACCATGTAACCTGTGTATGATGTGTGTGACATTACTGATGCCCTCTACTTGTCACCGTGTAACCTGTGTATGATGTGTGACATTACTGCTGCCCTCTACTTGTCACCGTGTAACCTGTGTATGATGTGTGAGACATTACTGCTGCCCTCTACTTGTCACCATGTAACCTGTGTATGATGTGTGACATTACTGCTGCCCTCTACTTGTCACCATGTAACCTGTGTATGATGTGTGTGACATTACTGCTGCCCTATACTTGTCACCATGTAACCTGTGTATGATGTGAGACATCGCTGCTGCCCTCTACTTGTCACCATGTAACCTGTGTATGATGTGTGACATTACTGCTGCCCTCTACTTGACACCGTGTAACCTGTGTATGATGTGTGTGACATTACTGCTGCCCTCTACTTGTCACCATGTAACCTGTGTATGATGTGTGACATTACTGCTGCCCTCTACTTGTCACTGTGTAACCTGTGTATGATGTGTGACATTACTGCTGCCCTCTACTTGTCACCATGTAACCTGTGTATGATGTGTGTGACATTACTGCTGCCCTCTACTTGTCACCATGTAACCTGTGTATGATGTGTGAGACATTACTGCTGCCCTCTACTTGTCACCGTGTAACCTGTGTATGATGTGTGAGACATTACTGCTGCCCTCTACTTGTCACCGTGTAACCTGTGTGTGATGTGTGTGACATTACTGCTGCCCTCTACTTGTCACCATGTAACCTGTGTATGATGTGAGACATTACTGCTGCCCTCTACTTGTCACCATGTAACCTGTGTATGATGTGTGTGACATTACTGCTGCCCTCTTCTTGTCACCATGTAACCTGTGTATGATGTGTGAGACATTACTGCTGCCCTCTACTTGTCACCATGTAACCTGTGTATGATGTGTGTGACATTACTGCTGTCCTCTACTTGTCACCATGTAACCTGTGTATGATGTGTGACATTACTGCTGCCCTCTATTTGTCACCATGTAACCTGTGTATGATGTGTGACATTACTGCTGCCCTCTACTTGTCACCATGTAACCTGTGTATGATGTGTGTGACATTACTGCTGCCCTCTACTTGTCACCGTGTAACCTGTGTATGATGTGTGAGACATTACTGCTGCCCTCTACTTGTCACCGTGTAACCTGTGTATGATGTGTGACATTATTGCTGCCCTCTGCTTGTCACCGTGTAACCTGTGTATGATGTGTGACATTACTGCTGCCCTCTACTTTTCACCATGTAACCTGTGTATGATGTGAGAGACATTACTGTTGCCCTCTACTTGTCACCATGTAACCTGTGTATGATGTGTGACATTACTGCTGCCCTCTACTTGTCACCATGTAACCTGTGTATGATATGAGAGACATTACTGCTGCCCTCTACTTGTCACCATGTAACCTGTGTATGATGTGTGTGACATTACTGCTGCCCTCTTCTTGTCACCATGTAACCTGTGTATGATGTGTGACATTACTGCTGCCCTCTACTTGTCACCGTGTAACCTGTGTATGATGTGTGTGACATTACTGCTGCCCTCTACTTGTCACCGTGTAACCTGTGTATGATGTGTGTGACATTACTGCTGCCCTCTACTTGTCACCATGTAACCTGTGTATGATGTGTGACATTACTGCTGCCCTCTACTTGTCACCATGTAACCTGTGTATGATTTGTGTGACATTACTGCTGCCCTCTACTTGTCACCATGTAAAATGTGTATGATGTGTGTGACATTACTGCTGCCCTCTACTTGTCACCATGTAACCTGTGTATGATGTGTGAGACATTACTGCTGCCCTCTACTTGTCACCATGTAACCTGTGTTTGATGTGTGACATTACTGCTGCCCTCTACTTGTCACCATGTAACCTGTGTATGATGTGTGTGACATTACTGCGTCCTCTACTTGTCACCATGTAACCTGTGTATGATGTGTGAGACATCTCTGCTGCCCTCTACTTGTCACCATGTAACCTGTGTATGATGTGTGAGACATTACTGCTGCCCTCTACTTGTCACCATGTAACCTGTGTATGATGTGTGTGACATTACTGCTGCCCTCTACTTGTCACCGTGTAACCTGTGTATGATGTGTATGACATTACTGCTGCCCTCTACTTGTCACCGTGTAACCTGTGTATGATGTGTGTGACATTACTGCTGCCCTCTACTTGTCACCGTGTAACCTGTGTATGATGTGTGACATTACTGCTGCCCTCTACTTGTCACCATGTAACCTGTGTATGATGTGTGACATTACTGCTGTCCTCTACTTGTCACCATGTAACCTGTGTATGACGTGTGACATTACTGCTGCCCTCTACTTGTCACCATGTAACCTGTGTATGATGTGAGACATTACTGCTGCCCTCTACTTGTCACCATGTAACCTGTGTATGATGTGTGTGACATTACTGATGCCCTCTACTTGTCACCATGTAACCTGTGTATGATGTGTGAGACATTACTGCTGCCCTCTGCTTGTCACCATGTAACCTGTGTATGATGTGTGAGACATTACTGCTGCCCTCTGCTTGTCACCATGTAACCTGTGTATGATGTGTGAGACATTACTGCTGCCCTCTGCTTGTCACCATGTAACCTGTGTATGATGTGTGACATTACTGCTGCCCTCTACTTGTCACCATTTAACCTGTGTATGATGTGTGTGACATTACTGCTGCCCTCTACTTGTCACCGTGTAACCTGTGTATGATGTGTGACATTACTGCTGCCCTCTTCTTGTCACCATGTAACCTGTGTATGATGTGTGTGACATTACTGCTGCCGTCTACTTGTCACCGTGTAACCTGTGTATGATGTGTGACATTACTGCTGCCCTCTACTTGTCACCATGTAACCTGTGTATGATGTGTGTGAAATTACTGCTGCCCTCTACTTGTCACCATGTAACCTGTGTATGATGTGTGACATTACTGCTGCCCTTTACTTGTCACCATGTAACCTGTGTATGATGTGAGAGACATTACTGCTGCCCTCTACTTGTCACCATGTAACCTGTGTATGATGTGTGACATTACTGCTGCGCTCTACTTGTCACCATGTAACCTGTGTATGATGTGTGACATTACTGCTGCCCTCTACTTGTCACCATGTAGCCTGTGTATGATGTGTGTGACATTACTGCTGCCCTCTACTTGTCACCGTGTAACCTGTGTATGATGTGTGACATTACTGCTGCCCTCTATTTGTCAACATGTAACCTGTGTATGATGTGTGACATTACTGCTGCCCTCTACTTGTCACCATGTAACCTGTGTATGATGTGTGTGACATTACTGCTGCCCTCTACTTGTCACCGTGAAACCTGTGTATGATGTGTGAGACATTACTGCTGCCCTCTACTTGTCACCGTGTAACCTGTGTATGATGTGTGACATTATTGCTGCCCTCTGCTTGTCACCGTGTAACCTGTGTATGATGTGTGACATTACTGCTGCCCTCTACTTTTCACCATGTAACCTGTGTATGATGTGAGAGACATTACTGTTGCCCTCTACTTGTCACCATGTAACCTGTGTATGATGTGTGACATTACTGCTGCCCTCTACTTGTCACCATGTAACCTGTGTATGATGTGAGAGACATTACTGCTGCCCTCTACTTGTCACCATGTAACCTGTGTATGATGTGTGTGACATTACTGCTGCCCTCTTCTTGTCACCATGTAACCTGTGTATGATGTGTGACATTACTGCTGCCCTCTACTTGTCACTGTGTAACCTGTGTATGATGTGTGTGACATTACTGCTGCCCTCTACTTGTCACCGTGTAACCTGTGTATGATGTGTGTGACATTACTGCTGCCCTCTACTTGTCACCATGTAACCTGTGTATGATGTGTGACATTACTGCTGCCCTCTACTTGTCACCATGTAACCTGTGTATGATGTGTGTGACATTACTGCTGCCCTCTACTTGTCACCATGTAAAATGTGTATGATGTGTGTGACATTACTGCTGCCCTCTACTTGTCACCATGTAACCTGTGTATGATGTGTGAGACATTACTGCTGCCCTCTGCTTGTCACCATGTAACCTGTGTATGATGTGTGACATTACTGCTGCCCTCTACTTGTCACCATGTAACCTGTGTATGATGTGTGAGACATTACTGCTGCCCTCTACTTGTCACCATGTAACCTGTGTTTGATGTGTGACATTACTGCTGCCCTCTACTTGTCACCATGTAACCTGTGTATGATGTGTGACATTACTGCTGCCCTCTACTTGTCACCATGTAACCTGTGTATGATGTGTGACATTACTGCTGCCCTCTACTTGTCACCATGTAACCTGTGTATGATGTGTGTGACATTACTGCTGCCCTCTACTTGTCACCATGTAACCTGTGTATGATGTGTGAGACATCTCTGCTGCCCTCTACTTGTCACCATGTAACCTGTGTATGATGTGAGAGACATTACTGCTGCCCTCTACTTGTCACCGTGTAACCTGTGTATGATGTGTGACATTACTGCTGCCCTCTACTTGTCACCATGTAACCTTTGTATGATGTGTGAGACATTACTGCTGCCCTCTACTTGTCACCGTGTAACCTGTGTATGATGTGTGACATTATTGCTGCCCTCTGCTTGTCACCGTGTAACCTGTGTATGATGTGTGACATTACTGCTGCCCTCTACTTTTCACCATGTAACCTGTGTATGATGTGAGAGACATTACTGTTGCCCTCTACTTGTCACCATGTAACCTGTGTATGATGTGTGTGACATTACTGCTGCCCTCTACTTGTCACCATGTAACCTGTGTATGATGTGAGAGACATTACTGCTGCCCTCTACTTGTCACCATGTAACCTGTGTATGATGTGTGTGACATTACTGCTGCCCTCTTCTTGTCACCATGTAACCTGTGTATGATGTGTGACATTATTGCTGCCCTCTACTTGTCACTGTGTAACCTGTGTATGATGTGTGTGACATTACTGCTGCCCTCTACTTGTCACCGTGTAACCTGTGTATGATGTGTGTGACATTACTGCTGCCCTGTACTTGTCACCATGTAACCTGTGTATGATGTGTGACATTACTGCTGCCCTCTACTTGTCACCATGTAACCTGTGTATGATGTGTGTGACATTACTGCTGCCCTCTACTTGTCACCATGTAACCTGTGTATGATGTGTGTGACATTACTGCTGCCCTCTACTTGTCACCATGTAACCTGTGTATGATGTGTGAGACATTACTGCTGCCCTCTACTTGTCACCATGTAACCTGTGTTTGATGTGTGACATTACTGCTGCCCTCTACTTGTCACCATATAACCTGTGTATGATGTGTGCGACATTACTGCTGCCCTCTACTTGTCACCATGTAACCTGTGTATGATGTGTGAGACATCTCTGCTTCCCTCTACTTGTCACCATGTAACCTGTGTATGATGTGAGAGACATTACTGCTGCCCTCTACTTGTCACCGTGTAACCTGTGTATGATGTGTGACATTACTGCTGCCCTCTACTTGTCACCGTGTAACCTGTGTATGATGTGTATGACATTACTGCTGCCCTCTACTTTTCACCATGTAACCTGTGTATGATGTGAGAGACATTACTGTTGCCCTCTACTTGTCACCATGTAACCTGTGTATGATGTGTGTGACATTACTGCTGCCCTCTACTTGTCACCATGTAACCTGTGTATGATGTGAGAGACATTACTGCTGCCCTCTACTTGTCACCATGTAACCTGTGTATGATGTGTGTGACATTACTGCTGCCCTCTTCTTGTCACCATGTAACCTGTGTATGATGTGTGACATTATTGCTGCCCTCTACTTGTCACTGTGTAACCTGTGTATGATGTGTGTGACATTACTGCTGCCCTCTACTTGTCACCGTGTAACCTGTGTATGATGTGTGTGACATTACTGCTGCCCTGTACTTGTCACCATGTAACCTGTGTATGATGTGTGACATTACTGCTGCCCTCTACTTGTCACCATGTAACCTGTGTATGATGTGTGTGACATTACTGCTGCCCTCTACTTGTCACCATGTAACCTGTGTATGATGTGTGTGACATTACTGCTGCCCTCTACTTGTCACCATGTAACCTGTGTATGATGTGTGAGACATTACTGCTGCCCTCTACTTGTCACCATGTAACCTGTGTTTGATGTGTGACATTACTGCTGCCCTCTACTTGTCACCATATAACCTGTGTATGATGTGTGTGACATTACTGCTGCCCTCTACTTGTCACCATGTAACCTGTGTATGATGTGTGAGACATCTCTGCTTCCCTCTACTTGTCACCATGTAACCTGTGTATGATGTGAGAGACATTACTGCTGCCCTCTACTTGTCACCGTGTAACCTGTGTATGATGTGTGACATTACTGCTGCCCTCTACTTGTCACCATGTAACCTATGTATGATGTGTGAGACATTACTGCTGCCCTCTACTTGTCACCATGTAACCTGTGTATGATGTGTGACATCACTGCTGCCCTCTACTTGTCACCATGTAACCTGTGTATAATGTGAGAGACATTACTGCTGCCCTCTACTTGTCACCGTGTAACCTGTGTATGATGTGTGACATTACTGCTGCCCTCTACTTGTCACCATGTAACCTGTGTATGATGTGTGACATTACTGCTGCCCTCTACTTGTCACCGTGTAACCTGTGTATGATGTGTGACATTACTGCTGCCCTCTACTTGTCACCATGTAACCTGTGTATGATGTGTGTGACATTACTGCTGCCCTCTACTTGTCACCATGTAACCTGTGTATGATGTGTGACATTACTGCTGCCCTCTACTTGTCACCGTGTAACCTGTGTATGATGTGTGTGACATTACTGCTGTCCTCTACTTGTCACCGTGTAACCTGTGTATGATGTGTGACATTACTGCTGCCCTATACTTGTCACCGTGTAACCTGTGTATGATGTGTGACATTACTGCTGCCCTCTACTTGTCACCATGTAACCTGTGTATGATGTGTGACATTACTGCTGCCCTCTACTTGTCACCATGTAACCTGTGTATGATGTGTGAGACATTACTGCTGCCCTCTACTTGTCACCATGTAACCTGTGTATAATGTGTGAGATATTACTGCTGCCCTCTACTTGTCACCGTGTAACCTGTGTATGATGTGTGACATTACTGCTGCCCTCTACTTGTCACCGTGTAACCTGTGTATGATGTGTGACATTACTGCTGCCCTCTACTTGTCACCATGTAACCTGTGTATGATGTGTGACATTACTGCTGCCCTCTACTTGTCACCATGTAACCTGTGTATGATGTGTGTGACATTACTGCTGCCCTCTACTTGTCACCATGTAACCTGTGTATGATGTGTGTGACATTACTGATGTCCTCTACTTGTCACCGTGTAACCTGTGTATGATGTGTGACATTACTGCTGCCCTCTACTTGTCACCGTGTAACCTGTGTATGATGTTTGACATTACTGCTGCCCTCTACTTGTCACTGTGTAACCTGTGTATGATGTGAGACATTACTGCTGCCCTCTACTTGTCACCATGTAACCTGTGTATGATGTGAGACACTACTGCTGCCCTCTTCTTGTCACCATGTAACCTGTGTATGATGTGTGACATTACTGCTGCCCTCTACTTGTCACCATGTAACCTATGTATGATGTGTGAGACATTCCTGCTGTCCTCTACTTGTCACCATGTAACCTATGTATGATGTGTGAGACATTACTGCTGCCCTCTACTTGTCACCATGTAACCTATTTATGATGTGTGACATTACTGCTGCCCTCTACTTGTCTCACCCATCATACACATGTTACATGGTGACAGCACTAACCCGACACCTTATTAAACTGACAGCGCTAACCCAACACCTTATTAAACTGACAGCGCTAACCTGACACCTTATAAAACTGACAGCGCTAACCCGACACCTTATTAAACTGACAGCGCGAACCCGACACCTTATTAAACTGACAGTGCTAACCCGACACCTTATTAAACTGACAGCGCTAACACGACACCTTATTAAACTGACAGCGCTAACCCGACACCTTATTAAACTAACAGCGATAACCCGACACCTTATTAAACTGACAGCGCTAACCCAACACCTTATTAAACTGACAGAGCTAACCCGACACCTTATTAAACTGACAGCGCTAACCCGACACCTTATTAAACTGACAGCGCTAACCCGACACCTTATTAAACTGACAGAGCTAACCCGACACCTTATTAAACTGACAGAGCTAACCCGACACCTTATTAAACTGACAACTCTAACCCGACACCTTATTAAACTAACAGCGCTAACGCGACACCTTATTAAACTGACAGCGCTAACCCGACACCTTATTAAACTGACAGCGCTAACCCGACACCTTATTAAACTGACAGCGCTGTTACAGAAGCATTAGTTATTTTGTTGTGAAAAGCTTATTTCCCAGCAGCAATGCCTGAACCAGCAAGCCAGCGCCTAAAAGGGCTCCAAGAAAACCGTAACAAGTTTCATTTCATAAAGAGTTAACTCTTTTTTTTCAGCTTTTAGAAACTATTGTCTAATCACCTCTGGAGCCAGACTGCTAATTGATAAGATGAACTTGTAAACTTGTTATCTTAAGTACTGTAATCCTATTGTGGCCTGTCAAAGGACAGTGCTCTCTATCTAAATGTGTGATGGGGGATTTTGTGCTTCCCCCCCTCTCCCCCTGGGAGTGCCCTGTGTGCATGTAACCTTAATAAAAAGCAGGCTGGGCATCCCAGTCCTGAGTTCTTGTTTTGACCCTCAATCGCAGCGTTGACTCGTTTTTGTGGGCAGAAGGGTATCCTAGCTGTACTGCAGCTAAGGGAGATTATTCTATATTTGCGAGACTCATATAGAATACTATGGAAAGCAGCTTCTCCCCTCTTTAGCAATAGGGATCCAGGCTACTAAGCGGTCCATCTCTCAGCGAGACTAAGGGTAACCGTAACATTTGGCGGCAGCGGCGGGATTTTCCTGGATTTCCTAGGAGAGGTACAGAACGGATGGAGAGCGCTTACGAAAAATTGAAGCGTACAACCCTAAAGGATTTACTTGAAAGCAGAGGGGGGTACGCCAGCAACCGGCCGAGGAGAGAGCTGATCGCAGAATTGACCGAACTGGATCAGAGCTTCACAATGGCGGAAACACCGACCACGATTAGTGACGAAAAAACCAGGATTGTTCGGGAAAGGCTCTCATTATACGGGCCGAACCCCTCCATGGAATTGGTACAGCAGTTGATGGCGGAGGCGGACGAGGATATACGAGAGACTCGAGCCCACGAACTCAACCTAGCGAACGCACACCGCAATGCTGAAGCCCCGCAGGTAATCATCCCTGTCGAAAATGCTGGGAGGCCCAAGATACCCTATGCGGCATTTCGACCCTTCCTAGAGAGCGAGACAGGGATTGATGAATATTTGGCGGACTTCGAAAGGCAATGTGCCCTGCACCAGATTCCCAACAGAGAGTGGCCCACGATATTGTCTGGGAAACTATCCGGGCGAGCCCTGGAAGCCTTTCGTACTCTGGGTGCTGAGGAAGTGACACAGTATGAGCTAGTTAAGGAGACACTGTTGCGACGGTACGCTGTAACTCCGGACACGTATCGCCGACAGTTTCGGGGCACGGAAAAGAAGCCTAACGATACCCATATGGAATGGGCGCACCGAATGCGGAGAGCGGCAAATCACTGGCTGAGCGGAAGTAAAGCGGTGACTGGGGAGGAAATTTTACAATTGTTTCTCTTAGAACATTTTTATAATGGCATGGAACAGCAAGGGAAGGAATGGCTGCGAGACAGGCGGCCTTCTACCTTAGAAGAAGCAGCCAAATTGGCCGATGAACATTATGACTCCCGTCTTCACGAACCCATGAACTACCGAGCTCCAGCACGGGTCGAACCCAGAGAGGTTTACCGTGCACCCCCTCGTGCTGAATTCCGAGCCCCGGTGCCCACAGGGCCCGTCCGACACTCAGGACCACCCAATAACAGCTCTGAGCGTCCCAGACCGACTTGCCACCGATGCAAGCAACCAGGGCATTTCATGGCTAGCTGCCCCCTTAATACGCACCAGACACCCAGGAATTACAATGACCCCTCTGGGTCCTATCGTCCGGCCCGGGCCCTCTGTGTTAACCAAGAGGCCCCTATGGAGGGATATGTGGGGCCGCTTCACGAGGCAGACCCTGTATATGCTGCCTCAGATAACCGCCAGCACCATCGGCAGAGGGTATGGCTCGAGGGGCGATCTACCGAGGGATTGCGAGACACAGGGGCTACTATCACGCTGGTACAGAGTCATTTGGTGCCAGAGCACAAGCGATCCGGACAGACTGTGGGCGTTAGAGTGGCGGGGGGGGATGTGTACAAAATTCCAACAGCTAAAGTGCATCTTGATTGGGGAGCGGGAAAGGGGGCTGTGAACGTGGGCCTAATGGATAATTTACCTGCCGAAGTACTACTGGGCAACGATTTGGGCCCCATGACTTCTGCCTATGCTCCAGTATGCAACAACGAGGCGGACCCAGTGACTACACGGGCCCAAGCCCGGACGGAGCGAGAGCTTTCACCAGTGCGGGAGACACAGGTAAGACCTACCCCGACCTTGCCTGACAGGTTAGGCCCCATACCCTGGGACACCCCAGATGCTTTCGAGGCAGAGTCTAAGACTGACCCGACCTTACAAAAGTACCGGGAACGAGCAGAGACCGGAGGGGGCGGGGCAGATAACGAAACATTCTTATGGGAAAAAGGGAAACTATACCGCTGGACAGAGAAAAGGGGACAGCGTAGGCGACAGCTGGTAGTGCCCCACAAATACCGTCAAGAAATCCTCAAAATAGGCCACGACATCCCCTTAGCAGGCCACCTAGCCGTTACCCGTACCCTACACCGCATTACTCACACGTTCTTTTGGCCAGGGGTGCACGCTGACGTTAGAACTTACTGTAACACCTGCGATGTGTGTCAACGAGTAGGAAGGCGAGGCGATCACCCTAAAGCCCAGCTAGTAAATATGCCCATTGTAGAGGAACCCTTCAGCCGGGTTGCTATTGACCTAGTGGGACCACTGGCTACCCCTAGTCCCTCCGGTAAGCGATACATTCTTACCGTAGTGGACTACGCTACCAGGTACCCAGAGGCTGTCGCCCTATCCAACATACAAGCGGATACGGTAGCGAATGCACTAGTACAGGTGTTCTCCCGGGTAGGATTTCCAAAAGAAATCCTATCCGACCGAGGCACCCAATTTACGGCTGAATTGACCCAACAACTCTGGCAGGTTTGCAAAATTAAGTCCCTCCTAAGCTCCCCATACCACCCCCAGACGAACGGGCTGTGTGAGAGGTTCAATGGGACCCTCAAGCAAATGCTCAAGACGTTCACTCAGGAATACCGAGACTGGGAACGCTTCCTGCCGCACCTCCTATTTGCTTATCGGGAGGTGCCCCAGGAAACGACAGGGTTCTCTCCCTTCGAGTTGCTCTACGGAAGAAAGGTACGGGGACCCCTAAACCTGATCCGGGAGCACTGGGAGGGAGAGATGGAGGCTGACGGTGTCCCAATTGTGCCATACGTGCTGGAACTCAGGGACCGAATGGAGCAATTAGCCAAATCCGTGCGGGCTAATCTCCAGTTGGCCCAGAGAAGACAGAAAGTATGGTACGATCGGGGGGCCCGAAAGAGAATCTTCACCATAGGACAAAAGGTGTTAGTACTTAAGCCGGTGAAGACAGACAAATTGCAGGCGTCCTGGCAGGGTCCCTACCAGATCGTAGAGAAAAGGGGAGACACCACTTATGTGATAGCTAGCTGCCACGACAACAATCTTAGAAAGACATTCCATGTAAACATGCTCAAGGAATATTTTGAGCGACCAGAGAACGTGACGGCCATATGTTGTTCCCCTCAGGAAGACCCCGACAGTTTACCCATTCCAGACCTATTAGAAAAGAGCCTCCCCACAGGTATAGTGGCTCAGGTTCAGATAGGGGACCGACTTAGCCCCACTGAAAGGGAGCAGCTCAACCAACTCCTCCAGTCCAAACACCTCACCTTCTCCCCGAAGCCAGGGTACACTACTTTAACCACCCACCAGGTAGATACTCCGGGACAAGCTCCCTTGCGCCAGGCTCCGTACCGAATCCCCGAAGCAGTTAGGACAGGAATGAAGAAGGAGATCGATGAGATGCTCCAGCTCAGGGTAATTGAGCCCTCCGATAGTCCCTGGGCCTCCCCAGTTGTCTTGGTGCCCAAGAAAGATGGGACCACCCGGTTCTGCGTAGACTATCGGAGGCTCAATGAAAATACCGTGACGGACGCTTACCCTATGCCCAGGGTAGACGAGCTACTCGATCGTATAGCCAGGGGAAATTACCTGACCACTATTGACCTCTGCAAAGGTTACTGGCAGATTCCCCTGGCCCCGGAGGCTATCCCCAAGTCGGCATTCGTCACCCCATTCGGCTTATATCAGTTTAGGGTAATGCCGTTTGGGATGAAGAATGCCCCAGCTACATTCCAGCGCTTGGTGGATAGGCTCCTGGATGGCTTCCAGAGTTTTGCTTGCGCCTACCTGGACGACATAGCGATCCACAGTGAGTCCTGGGAGGACCACTTAGCTCATGTGGGAATGGTTCTGGATCAGATCCGGGCTGCTGGCCTGACTCTGAAGCCAGAAAAATGCCACTTTGGGATGGCCGAGGTACAGTACCTGGGTCACCGGGTGGGGTGTGGAAAGCAGCGACCAGAGCCGGCCAAAATAGAAGCTGTCGCCAATTGGCCCACCCCCATCACTAAGACTCAGGTCCTAGCCTTCCTGGGCACGGCAGGGTACTATAGACGGTTCGTACCAGACTACAGCACACTTGCCAAACCCCTGACTGACTTGACCAAGAAGAACTTACCTCGACAGGTCCTGTGGTCTCCCCACTGTGAAACGGCTTTCCAGGCTCTCAAAAATGCTCTAATTAACGCTCCTGTCTTGGCGGCCCCAGCCCTTAACAAACGTTTTATCGTCCATACCGATGCTTCCATGTTCGGGCTGGGAGCCGTCCTCAGCCAAGTAGGCGAAGATGGAGGGGAGCATCCAGTTGCCTACATCAGCCGGAAGCTCCTGCCCCGCGAAGTCAGCTATGCAGCGGTCGAAAAGGAGTGTTTGGCTTTGGTGTGGGCATTAAAGAAATTGACTCCCTATTTATATGGTCAGGAGTTCACTCTGGTCACCGACCATAACCCGTTGGTGTGGCTGAACCGGGTCTCTGGAGATAACGGCAGGCTATTACGTTGGAGCTTATCGTTGCAAACCTTCAATTTCACCATTACTTACAGACCTGGGAAACAGAATGGCAACGCCGACGGGTTGTCCAGACAAACCGACCTCAGCCCCGCATAACCAGCGGTCTGGACAGCCTTAGTCTGCCCCGAAAAGGGGTCAGACCGTGTCTGCCAGAGTGTTCCACAGAAAGGGAGCAATGTTACAGAAGCATTAGTTATTTTGTTGTGAAAAGCTTATTTCCCAGCAGCAATGCCTGAACCAGCAAGCCAGCGCCTAAGAAGGGCTCCAAGAAAACCGTAACAAGTTTCATTTCATAAAGAGTTAACTCTTTTTTTTCAGCTTTTAGAAACTATTGTCTAATCACCTCTGGAGCCAGACTGCTAATTGATAAGATGAACTTGTAAACTTGTTATCTTAAGTACTGTAATCCTATTGTGGCCTGTCAAAGGACAGTGCTCTCTATCTAAATGTGTGATGGGGGATTTTGTGCTTCCCCCCCTCTCCCCCTGGGAGTGCCCTGTGTGCATGTAACCTTAATAAAAAGCAGGCTGGGCATCCCAGTCCTGAGTTCTTGTTTTGACCCTCAATCGCAGCGTTGACTCGTTTTTGTGGGCAGAAGGGTATCCTAGCTGTACTGCAGCTAAGGGAGATTATTCTATATTTGCGAGACTCATATAGAATACTATGGAAAGCAGCTTCTCCCCTCTTTAGCAATAGGGATCCAGGCTACTAAGCGGTCCATCTCTCAGCGAGACTAAGGGTAACCGTAACAAGCGCTAACCAGACACCTTATTAAACTGACAGAGCTAACCCGACACCTTATTAAACTGACAGCGCTAACCCGACACCTTATTAAACTGACAGAGCTAACCCGACACCTTATTAAACTGACAGAGCTAACTCGACACCTTATTAAACTGGCAGCGCTAACCCAACACCTTATTAAACTGACAGCTCTAACCCGACACCTTATTAAACTGACAGCTCTAACCCGACACCTTATTAAACTGGCAGAGCTAACCCGACACCTTATTAAACTGACAGAGCTAACCCGACACCTTATTAAACTGGCAGCGCTAACCCGACACCTTATTACACTAACAGCGCTAACTCGACACCTTATTAAACTGACAGCGCTAACCCGACACCTTATTAAACTGACAGCGCTAACCAGACACCTTATTAAACTGACAGAGCTAACCCGACACCTTATTAAACTGACAGCGCTAACCCGACACCTTATTAAACTGACAGAGCTAACCCGACACCTTATTAAACTGACAGAGCTAACTCGACACCTTATTAAACTGGCAGCGCTAACCCAACACCTTATTAAACTGACAGCTCTAACCCGACACCTTATTAAACTGACAGCTCTAACCCGACACCTTATTAAACTGGCAGAGCTAACCCGACACCTTATTAAACTGACAGAGCTAACCCGACACCTTATTAAACTGGCAGCGCTAACCCGACACCTTATTACACTAACAGCGCTAACTCGACACCTTATTAAACTGACAGCGCTAACCCGACACCTTATTAAACTGACAGCGCTAACCCGACACCTTTTTAAACTGACAGCACTAACCCAACACCTTATTAAACTGACAGAGCTAACCCGACACCTTATTAAACTGACAGCACTAACCCGACACCTTATTAAACTGACAGCGCTAACCCGACACCTTATTAAACTGACAGCGCTAACCCGACACCTTATTAAACTGACAGGGCTAACCCGACACCTAATTAAACTGACAGCACTAACACGACACCTTATTAAACTGACAGCGCTAACCCGACACCTTATTAAACTGACAGCGCTAACCCGACACCTTATTAAACTGGCAGCGCTAACCCGACACCTTATTAAACTGACAGCGCTAACCCGACACCTTATTAAACTGACAGCGCTAACCCGACACCTTATTAAACTGACAGAGCTAACCCAACACCTTATTAAACTTACAGAGCTAACCCCACACCTTATTAAACTGACAACGCTAACCCGACACCTTATTAAACTGACAGCGCTAACCCGACACCTTATTAAACTGGCAGCGCTAACCCGACACCTTATTAAACTGACAGGGCTAACCCGACACCTTATTAAACTGACAGCACTAACACGACACCTTATTAAACTGACAGCGCTAACCCGACACCTTATTAAACTGACAGCGCTAACCCGACACCTTATTAAACTGGCAGCGCTAACCAGACACCTTATTAAACTGACAGCGCTAACCCGACACCTTATTAAACTGACACCTCTTTCGCTGGCTATTGAAGAATGAAGGTTCCTTTAAATGACGTCATCCAAGTTGGCATCCCTTGAATTCCGATTCGCTGATAGAATTCTATCAGCCAATCAGAATTCAAGCAACGTTGTTTGTATTTGTTGTTTGTTGGGGGGTTGTTTGTATTTTTTTTTTTTACAGGTAAAAGAGCTGATATATTTGGGGCAATGCCCCGTAAAAAGCCCTTTAAAGGGCTATTGGCAGTATAGTGTTGGCTAGGGTTTTTTTTATTTTGGGGGGGGGGCTTTTTTATTTTGATAGGGCTATTAGATTAGGTGTAATTAGTTTAAATATTTCTTTTTTATTTTGTGTAATTTAGTGTTTATTTTTTTTGTAATTTAGATGTTTTTTTCGTAATTTAATTTATTTAATTTTAGTGCAATGTTAGGTTTTATTTTACAGGTAACTTTGTATTTATCTTAACTAGTTAGTTATTAAATAGTTAATAACTATTTAATAACTATTCTACCTTGTTAAAATAAATACAAAATTACCTGTGAAATAAAAATAAAACCTAACGCCTAGATTTAGAGTTCTGCGGCCAAAGGGGTGCGTTAGCTACGCGTGCTTTTTTCCCCCCACACCTTTTAAATACTGCTGGTTCACAGAAGGGCTGCGTTAGGCTCCAAAAAGGGAGCGTAGAGCATAATTTACCGCCACTGCAACTCTAAATACCAGCGGTACTTACGGACGCGGCCAGCTTCAAAAACGTGCTCGTGCACGATTCCCCCATAGGAAACAATGGGGCCGTTTGAGCTGAAAAATAACCTAACACCTGCAAAAAAGCAGCGTTCAGCTCCTAACGCAGCCCCATTGTTTCCTATGGGGAAACACTTCCTAAGTCTGCACCTAACACCCTAACATGTACCCCGAGTCTAAACACCCCTAGCCTTACACTTATTAACCCCTAATCTGCCGCCCCCACTATCGCTGACCCCTGCATTTTATTATTAACCCCTAATCTGCCGCTCCGTACACCGCCGCAACCTACGTTATCCCTATGTACCCCTAATCTGCTGCCCCTAACACCGCCGACCCCTATATTATATTTATTAACCCCTAATATGCTGCCCCCAACGTCGCCGCCACCTACCTACACTTATTAACCCCTAATCTGCCGACCGGACCTCACCGCTACTATAATAAAGTTATTAACCCCTAATCCGCCTCACTCCCGCCTCAAAAACCCTATAATAAATAGTATTAACCCCTAATCTGCCCTCCCTAACATCACCGACACCTAACTTCAAGTATTAACCCCTAATCTGCCGACCGGACCTCGCCGCTACTCTAATAAATGTATTAACCCCTAAAGCTAAGTCTAACCCTAACCCTAACACCCCCTAAATAAAATATAATTTTTATCTAACGAAATAAATTATTTCTTATTAAATAAATTATTCCTATTTAAAGCTAAATACTTACCTGTAAAATAAACCCTAATATAGCTACAATATAAATTATAATTATATTGTAGCTATTTTAGGTTTAATATTTATTTTACAGGCAACTTTGTGTTTATTTTAACCAGGTACAATAGCTATTAAATAGTTAATAACTATTTAATAGCTACCTAGTTAAAATAATTACAAAATTACCTGTAAAATAAATCCTAACCTAAGTTACAATTAAACCTAACACTACACTATCAATAAATTAATTACATAAAAATACCTACAAATAAATACAATTAAATAAACTAACTAAAGTACAAAAAATAAAAAAAGAACTAAGTTACAAAAAATAAAAAATTTATTTACAAACATTATAAAAATATTAAAATTTTAAGCTAATTACACCTACTCTAAGCCCCCTAATAAAATAACAAAGCCCCCCAAAATAAAAAAATGCCCTACCCTATTTTAAAATAAAAATTGAAAAGCTCTTTTACCTTACCAGCCCTTAAAAGGGCCTTTTGCGGGGCATGCCCCAAAGAATTCTGCTCTTTTGCCTGTAAAAAAAAAACATACAATACCCCCCCCCCAACATTACAACCCACCACCCACATACCCCTAATCTAACCCAAACCCCCCTTAAATAAACCTAACACTAAGCCCCTGAAGATCTCCCTACCTTGTCTTCACCACGCCGGGTATCACCGATCCGTCCAGAAGAGGGTCCGAAGTCTTCATCCAAGCCCAAGCGGGGGCTGTAGAGGTCCATCATCCGGCTGAAGTCTTGATCCAAGCGGGGGCTGAAGAGGTCCATCATCCGGCTGAAGTCTTGATCCAAGCGGGGCTGAAGAGTTCCATCATCCGGCTGAAGTCTTGATCCAAGACTGTTTCGATCAGCCAATAGAATGCGAGCTCAATCTGATTGGCTGATTGGATCAGCCAATCGGATTGAACTTGAATCTGATTGGCTGATTCCATCAGCCAATCAGAATTTTCCTACCTTAATTCCAATTGGCTGATAGAATCCTATCAGCCAATCGGAATTTGAGGGACGCCATCTTGGATGACGTCCCTTAAAGGAACCATCATTCATCGGGAAGTCGTCGGCCAGGATGGATGTTCCGCGTCAGCGGGATGAAGATGGAGCCGGAAGAAAGAAGATTGAAGATGCCGCTTGATAGAAGACTTCAGCTGGATGATGGACCTCTTCAGCCCCCACTTGGATCAAGACTTCAGCCGGATGATGGATCTCTTCAGCCCCCGCTTGGATCAAGACTTCAGCCGGATGATGGACCTCTTCAGCCCCCGCTTGGGCTTGGATGAAGACAACGCCCGGATTGGATGAAGACTTCGGACCCTCTTCTGGACGGATCAGTGATACCCGGCGTGGTGAAGACAAGGTAGGGAGATCTTCAGGGGCTTAGTGTTAGGTTTATTTAAGGGGGGGTTGGGTTAGATTAGGGGTATGTGGGTGGTGGGTTGTAATGTTGGGGGGGTGTTGTATTTTATGAACACACCTAACTTTAATATCAGACTGTTATTTCCATGGACATTATTGAATAATGAAATGCTAAGGGACATTTGTCTATACAAAGGGTTAAATGCACACTGACCTACAGTTCCAGTTCAGAGGTGACAAGACAAGTGGAAACCAGTTGGAGATCTGATGTAAACAATAGATCAGAAGGATACCACAGGATTCACTAAGACATTTTACAACCCTTACAAACATTTTAGCATTTCAGCACAGATGGTGTACAAGGCCCTGATTTTATCTCAGTTCCTATCACCAACAGCCTAAGGACGTCACATTCTACCCCCCTGATCTAATGATGTCATCTGGTCTCTGAAGAATTTATAGAGTGTGGGTTGGGCTGTGAGAAAGAATGAATGACTATATAAGTTAGTTGCCATTGTAGGCTAAGCAAGCTCTCTCTTCTCACTCACCTCTCTCCTTCCATCTCTCCCCTCTCCCCTTTTCCAACTTCCCTTTCCTTCCCTTACATTAGTTAGCAACTTGTTTCTATGTAAATACTTATTTTCTGTATAATAAAAGAAATACTTTCATCAAGCAGCGTCCTGATTTCCTAAGCTAAAGGTAATATTAGTGTGGAAATAGTAACTAAAAAGTTAGCAGATTCTACATTTGGCACCCCATACGGGACGTGGATAAATCACTAATTCCACGTTGAACTACAGCTGAATTTGCTAAACTGAGGTGCGGGAGCTGCAAGAATTCTTTGTGAATAGAGGCCAGACCGGACCTATCTGTGTGGGAAGTGTGCAGATCTACAAGACACTGTGTAAAGAGAAAGCTGCAAGTACCGTAAGTATATGTTTCTTTATGTTTATGTTATGTTCCTGTATGCTACAGAAAAGTAAATGTATTAATTGTTTCTTGCTGAATTAAGTTTACTAAATCTGAAAACAAGAGAGTAACCAGACATCTCTGAGGGTAAAGTGTAATAGGCATAGCCCAGTTTTACATGCAGCTCAAAAGGAGATCCCTCTAGGTCTAGATTTTAGGCTAATAATGCAAAAAGTTTGTTGAATTTAGATGTGTACTTGTGAGTGTGTACATCTGTACTGTGTATAGTGTGTTGTGTGATCAGTGTGTACATCTGTACTGTGTATAGTGTGTCATGTGATCATTGTGTACATCTGTACTGTGTATAGTGTGTTGTGTGATCGGTGTGTACATCTGTACTGTGTATAGTGTGTTGTGTGATCAGTGTGTACATCTGTACTGTGTATAGTGTGTTGTGTGATCAGTGTGTACATCTGTACTGTGTATAGTTTGTTGTGTGATCATTGTGTACATCTGTACTGTGTATAGTGTGTTGTGTGATCAGTGTGTACATCTGTACTGTGTATAGTGTGTTGTGTGATCATTGTGTACATCTGTACTGTGTATAGTGTGTTGTGTGAATCTGGTGTGTGTATTGTTAGTAAGAATGGAACTGGTTGAGAAATACATTAAGAAATATGCCTCTGTCACATTTATTACATGTGCAGAAGATCCATTGACACATCAGTTTTATGATGTAATTAAACAATGTGAAAAGCACAATAATGAACTAAGTAGAAAACTGTTTCAGAAAGACATAGGAAAAAGAGAGCTAAGTAATTTACTAAGTATGTTTCTAAGAATAAAAGAGATTGCTGAACAGAAAGAGTTGGAATGGAAGGCAGAAAGAACTGATATCATAGAACAGCTGGATAAACTTGGTCAATCTATTATGGCTGTTGCTAGTCACTCTGAAAAGAGATGTGAGTGTGATACACTGAGTGAAGAGATAGACAAACTTACTAAAGTGAATGCTGAGCTACAAGAGAGGCTTAATGAATGTGAAGTGAGGTGTGGCATGGGAGAGCAATTAGTAACATGTATGGAACAAAAGGAAATGCAGAGAGAGAATGTTATTGCATCACTTAAGGCAGACTTATGGGAGTCTGAATCACAGCTTTTAAATAAGGAACAATGTATCTTGTCTCTTAAAGCACAGGGGATACAAGACAAATGCAACTGTTACAGGAGTAGTCTAGCACATGTGTGTCCTTTAGAAGTAGATGGTAATGAAAGTCAAACTATAGAACTAGATGGACAAACCCCTAACATTCCTGACAGTTCTTTGTTAACTTTAAACCAGGTCCCCTCTACTCTAACTCCTCAAATAGAATGCAGACAAAGTAACCCCCAATTACAGACTAAAGTAAATAATCATAGTAACTCTGCCCCCCTTACAATACAAGACCGTAATAATTTGTGCCATATTTTAGGTCACTTTGATACCTCCACACCACCTGTAATCCTTTCTAATAAGTTAGAGGCTGTTACTACTCAGTATAATTTAGGCAACAGAGATGCCTGTGCTTTGCTCCGGGCCTGGTTGCCATCACAAGTAGCTGCACAGCTAAGGGCACCAGTAGGCACACATAAAGGAGTGTCTCCTGATATTGATGCAAACTGGGGAAATTCAGGGGACAGATTAAAGGAATTACAGTATGTTATGTGTTGTCGTGATGCCAGAGGTACCAGTGCCATAGCAAATGCAAGTTTAAAGGAAGGAGATGACCCGATTTTGTTTTGTACTGAGTACCTTGCACTGTATAAGATAACTTATAACTGCCCTAACATGTCCCCAGATGATGCAGATTTTCTGTATTCTATGGCAAATAAATGCACATTAATTGACAGTAGTACAAGAATCACTCTTAGAAATGCCAGCTCCTATACCAACTTTGTTAACATACTTAAAGACTGGTTTAAAGACTCCAAGCATAAGAATGGTACTCAATATATCTATGCTAACTGAGAGTCAGGGAAAGCAGAGATTTTTGAGACATTGTTTTAAATGTGGAAAGTTTGGGCACATCATGAGGGAATGTGTGACATCAATGAGAGATATCAGGGATAAAAATTACATTAGGAGGCAGAACAAAAGATCATATTTAAGTAAGGAAGGAAAATACAGTGCTATATATGAAGGTGAAAAGGAACAGAATATATCTTCTTTAACAAAGAAAGAAATAATAGAAGAACCTACTAGGGAGGAAACTTGCAAAGAGCCCCCATCTAAACAAAACTGCAAAGAGCCCCCATCTAAAAAAGAAGGGACAAATGTTCCATTTCAGATGCCTTACATAAACTGGCCATTTGGGCACTGTTTAATTATACACAATTGGCAATGCATCTATTGATATACAATTTAGCTCAGCCTGTGTATATTGCCAATTAATTGCAGAAATCTGTCTCTATTCTCTACGTTCTATTACCCTGTATTCCATGTATAGTGATGGTAGAAGTTTACTTTAGGCAAGTAGAGATTTATTTTGTTTCATTTATTTACTTTGTATTTATGTCTATATTAATGCTATGTTTCTTTTTTTTTAGGGCTATTACTTGAAGAGAAGTGAACTTTGTACAGTCTACTTCTAGAAATTAAGAATTTTGTAATTGTTTATTTTTATTCACAGGTTGTTGCTATCCATGAATAAAATGTTTATAGTATAAAGAAATGCATTTCCCCCTTTTTCTTAAAGACCACGTGGTACTTTATGATGAGCTCATCAGTTACATAAATGTAATATAGTCACAATGAATTGTTTGCAAACAATTGATCATAACCAGTTTATTTTAAAAGTCATGGTTTCAAGTACTGTTTTATGTCTATGTTATTTTGTTTGTGTTATTAATGTCATGAACTAACAATTCTGATTACTTACAGAAGCAACCTATACCATCGCCCAAAGAAGCACAAATCATTTACTGTAGAGAAGACTAGATATTTTAAATTTGATAATTTAATGCAAAATCCAAATTTAGTTATTTAAGAACGCTGTTATATTTAAAGAGAACAGCAACATGTTTTGTGTGGCGTACTGTTTTTATGTTGTGTTTGTTCTGTGTTGTCTCTGTTTTATATGTGTAAAATGAATTATTGTTATTTTTTGTAATATGGTTCCTTTTCTATCAAGGAACCAAACGGGGGATCCCTTCACTACCATTTTTGTATTTTTGAGGACATTTTTTATTTTTAAGGACATTTTTTATTCACTACCATTTTTGTATTTTTAAGCACATTTTTATTTTTTCTCTCTTTTTGTTTTTTTATCACAATAGGTAACATTTTTTTTAAATGCTTCCGTATTAGTTTTTTTTATTTTTAAATCTGTTTTGCCACAATGGTTTTCAGTAATTTTTTTTCATAAGCCAGTTATGTTTAAAGAGTATAACATTGTCTACTTATAGGTTTTTAAGTGCTGACCAGTAGATTATAAGACTGTGTGCATGCCTTGAAGCAGATAATGATACTATGATTTAATGTTAAAATGACATTAGTATACATGTTTTGCAAAGCTATAGGCTACGTTTTGTTTATGACCTCAGATAGCAAGTATTTTGTATTAATAAATTATAATCTGTCACAAATGTATAACATTCAAATCTCACAATGTGCTAGAAAATAATTAGCAAAGTTCGAGCACTACTCCTAGTAGTAGTCATTAAGATTGTGTGTGATATGTAACAATTCATTTGTATCATATGTATAATTACTCTAAATATGCCGATGATTTGATATACATCTCAGATTATTGTTAATTCTAACCGGGAAAAATATATATTGTATTTGTAAAATTGATCTAATCATCATATTCATAATGTGATTGTTAGAATGTGCTACACATTGTAAGGGGATTGTATTTTAGTATTTATTTAGAGTATGGATGTGAATGAATGGTTTTATTTCAGGTTGCCCCACTCACAGAAGAAACTATAAAGTGAGCAGTACAACATTATGATCATAAGTGATTTAATGATCAAAGAGGGGAATGTTGTATTTTATGAACACACCTAACTTTAATATCAGACTGTTATTTCCATGGACATTATTGAATAATGAAATGCTAAGGGACATTTGTCTATACAAAGGGTTAAATGCACACTGACCTACAGTTCCAGTTCAGAGGTGACAAGATAAGTGGAAACCAGTTGGAGATCTGATGTAAACAATAGATCAGAAGGATACCACAGGATTCACTAAGACATTTTACAACCCTTACAAACATTTTAGCATTTCAGCACAGATGGTGTACAAGGCCCTGATTTTATCTCAGTTCCTATCACCAACAGCCTAAGGACGTCAAATTCTACTCCCCTGATCTAATGATGTCATCTGGTCTCTGAAGAATTTATAGAGTGTGGGCTGGGCTGTGAGAAAGAATGAATGACTATATAAGTTAGTTGCCATTGTAGGCTAAGCAAGCTCTCTCTTCTCACTCACCTCTCTCCTTCCATCTCTCCCCTCTCCCCTTTTCCAACTTCCCTTTCCTTCCCTTACATTAGTTAGCAACTTGTTTCTATGTAAATACTTATTTTCTGTATAATAAAAGAAATACTTTCATCAAGCAGCGTCCTGATTTCCTAAGCTAAAGGTAATATTAGTGTGGAAATAGTAACTAAAAAGTTAGCAGATTCTACAGGGGGGTATTGTATGGTTTTTTTTACAGGCAAAAGAGCAGAATTCTTTGGGGCATGCCCCGCAAAAGGCCCTTTTAAGGGCTGGTAAGGTAAAAGAGCTTTTCAATTTTTATTTTAGAATAGGGTAGGGCATTTTTTTATTTTGGGGGGCTTTGTTATTTTATTAGGGGGCTTAGAGTAGGTGTAATTAGCTTAAAATTGTTGAATTATTTTTATAATGTTTGTAAATTATTTTTTTATTTTTTGTAACTTAGTTCTTTTTTTATTTTTTGTACTTTAGTTAGTTTATTTAATTGTATTTATTTGTAGGTATTTGTATGTAATTAATTTATTGATAGTGTAGTGTTAGGTTTAATTGTAGAAAATAGTAGGTATTTTATTTAATTAATTTATTGATAGTGTAGTGTTAGGTTTAATTGTAACTTAGGTTAGGATTTATTTTACAGGTAATTTTGTAATTATTTTAACAAGGTAGCTATTAAATAGTTATTAACTATTTAATAACTATTGTACCTGGTTAAAATAAATACAAAGTTGCCTGTAAAATAAATATTAATCCTAAAATAGCTACAATATAATTATTCGTTATATTGTAGCTATATTAGGGTTTATTTTACAGGTAAGTATTTAGCTTTAAATAGGAATAATTTATTTAATAAGAAATAATTTATTTTGTTAGATAAACATTATATTTAACTTAGGGGGGGGGGTTAGTGTTAGGGTTAGACTTAGCTTTAGGGGTTAATACATTTATTAGAGTAGCGGCGAGGTCCGGTCGGCAGATTAGGGGATAATACTTGAAGTTAGGTGTCGGTGATGTTAGGGAGGGCAGATTAGGGGTTAATACTATTTATTATAGGGTTTTTGAGGCGGGAGTGAGGCGGATTAGGGGTTAATAACTTTATTATAGTAGCGGTGAGGTCCGATCGGCAGATTAGGGGTTAATAATTGTAGTTAGGTGGCGGCGACGTTGGGGGCGTCAGATTAGGGGTTAATAAATATAATATAGGGGTCGGCGGTGTTAGGGGCAGCAGATTAGGGGTACATAGGGATAATGTAGGTTGCGGCAGTGTGCGGTCGGCAGATTAGGGATTAAAAAAATGTATTAGATTGGCGGCGATGTGGGGGGACCTCGGTTTAGGGGTACATAGGTAGTTTATGGGTGTTAGTGTACTTTAGAGCACAGTAGTTAAGAGCTTTATGAACCGGCGTTAGCCCAGAAAGCTCTTAACTCCTGGCTTTTCTCTGCGGCTGGAGTTTTGTCGTTAGATTTCTAACGCTCACTTCAGCCAAGACTCTAAATACCGGCGTTAGAAAAATCCCATTGAAAAGATAGGATACGCAAATGGCGTAGGGGGATCTGCGGTATGAAAAAGTTGCGGCTGCAAAGTGAGCGTTAGACCTTTACCTACACAACTCTAAATACCAGCGGTAGCCCAAAACCAGCGTTAGGAGCCCCTAACGCTGGTTTTGACAGCTAACGCCGAACTCTGAATCTAGGCGTGTGATAGATAAAATTTAACTATTAGCTATATTGTAGCTAGCTTAAATTTTATTTTACAGGTAAGTATTTATTTATTTTTAAATAGGAATAATTTAGGTATTAATTGTAATTTGTATTTGGAATTATTTTAATTATGTTAAAGTTAGTGGGTGTTAGGGTTACGTTAGGTAAAACACAAAGTCCGGAGCTGCAGTTAAAATTCCTATTTCTTTATTGATCCTTCTAAAAAAGGTTACATGTATAGAAACAAAACACGCCCTTAGTGCACAAAGCGTTAGGGTTAGACTTTAGGGGTTAATAACTTTAGCATAGTGGTGGCGACATTGGAGGCAGCAGATTAGGGGTTAATAAGTGTAATTAGGTTGCAGCGATTTTGGGGGCAGCAGATTAGGGGTTAATAACAGTAATGTAGGTTGCGGCGATGTTAGGGACAGCATATTAGGGGTTAATAAGTGTATATAGGTGGCGACGACATTGGGGGCAGCAGATTAGGGGTTAATAATATTTAACTAGTGTTTGCTATGCGGGAGTACGGCGGTTTAGGTGTTAATATGTTTATTATAGTGGTGGCAATGTCTGGAGCGGCAGATTAGGGGTTAATCATTTTATTTTAGTGTTTGCGATGCGGGAGGGCCTCGGTTTAGGGGTTAATAGGTAGTTTATGGGTGTTAGTGTACTTTGTAACACTTTAGTTATGAGTTTTATGGTACAGCTTTGTAGCATAAAATTCATAACTACTGACTTAGGATGGCAGTACAAATCTTGATGGTATAGCGCCTTGAGACCCTCACGGGTGATTAGTTTGCGCTCTATAAGTAACCAATAGATAGATAGATAGATACCGCTCAGTTTTTGGCCTCCCAGGAAAAACTCGTAATACCGGCGCTATGGAAGTCCCATTGAAAAATGCTCCCGTACTGCTGAGCGCGTCTGGAGGAAAACTCACTCTGAACCCGATTTCATACACTGTAAGTTTATTCTTCATTCATACACTTCCGCCCTTCACTTAGCCAAACAAACTTACTTCTCTTCTCTCATATCTACTCTTTCCTCAAACCCTAAACGACTCTTCTCCACCTTTAACTCTCTCCTCTACCCACCTGCTTCACCTCCCCCGCCTGTCTTTAGTGCTCAAGACCTGGCAGACTACTTTTTAAACAAAACACATACTATCCGAAGCAACATCCCAACACCAACCTGCAATACTCCAACAACAGGCCCAATTACTCCCTCTGCCACCCTCTGTAACTTCCATCCAACCACTGAGAATGAAGTTTCTTCCTTACTATATTCCTCACGCCTCACTACCTGCCCACTCGACCCTATCCCTTCCCATCTAATTCCCTCCCTATCTGCCACCCTCACTCCTGCTCTTACCCACATCTTCAACCTATGTCTCTCTACCGGCTCATTCCCATCTTCTTTCAAACACGCAAAAGTCACTCCCATACTCAAAAAACCCTCCCTCAACCCTAATTCTCCTGAAAGCTACCGTCCCATATCACTGCTTCCACTAACATCAAATCGCCTAACCCACTTCCTGTCCGCCAACTCCTTGCTTGACCCACTGCAATCCGGATTCCACCCAAAACACTCAACTGAGACTGCCCTTAACAAGGTGACAAACGATCTTCTCTCTGCTAAAAATATTGGCCACTACTCTATACTCATCTTACTTGACCTCTCAGCTGCCTTCGACACAGTTGACCACCCCTTCCTCCTACAGACCCTTAGCTCTTTTGGCCTCTGTGACACTGCTCTTTCCTGGATTCACTCCTATCTTTCTCACAGGTCTTTTTCTGTGTCATTTGCCGGTGACTCCTCCTCTCCTATGCCTCTGTCTGTTGGAGTACCTCAAGGATCTGTTCTGGTTCCTCTACTCTTCTCCATCTATACTTCTTCGCTGGGTAAACTTATCAACAGTTATGGTTTCAAATATCACCTCTATGCTGATGACACCCAGATCTACCTCTCCACCCTGCTCTCTCTCCCTCTGTCCTCTCTCATGTCAGCAACTGCTTATCTGGTATTTCTTCCTGGATGGCCTCTCACCACCTAAAGATTAACATGTCCAAGACTGAGCTCCTTCTTATCCCCCCCTCAAGCACTACGCCGACTTCTGACTTCTCTATCCCTGTTGACGGCATCACCATTTCCCCATCGCCCCAAGTCCGCTGCCTCGGAGTCACACTTGACCCAAACCTATCCTTCATCCCCCATATCCAATCTCTTTCTACATCCTGCCGCAATCATCTACGCAATATTTCTAAAATTCGCCCTTTTCTGAGCGCTGACACCACAAAGCAAATAATCCACTCCCTTGTTATCTCCCGACTTGACTACTGCAACAACCTACTCGCTGGCCTTCCTCTTTCCCGCCTCTCCCCCTTCAATCCATCCTAAATGCCTCTGCCAGGCTGATCCACCTTTCCCGTCGTTCTGTATCTGCTGCACCTCTCTGTGAGTCCCTTCATTGGCTACCCATTCAAAGCAGAATTATATTCAAAATTCTCACCCTTACATACAAAACTCTCACCAACGCCGCTCCCCTCTACCTATCCTCTCTAATACACAAGTATACTCCAGCCCGTCCACTAAGATCCAACAATGACCTGCTCCTTGCATCCGCAACTATCACCTCCTCTCATGCTAGACTGCAGGACTTCTGTCGTGCAGCACCTACCCTCTGGAACACTCTCCCTCGTGTAGCACCTACCCTCTGGAACACTCTCCCTCATGTAGCACCTACCCTCTGGAACACTCTCCCTCATGCTGTCAGGCTTTGCCCTAATCTTTCTTCCTTTAAATGCTCCCTGAAGACTTTTCTGTTCAGGGAAGCCGACCACCCAACTCAATAATAAATTAATTTCACTTACCTAATATTTCCCTCATCTAACTCTGTATTAACATCCTTCTCAATCTTGCAGTCCTCACCTCCTGTTTCTCAACCTCCTACCCTTCTAGATTGTAAGTTCCCACGGGAATAGGGCCCTCAATCCCTCCTGTATGTGTTTGTAAATTTTGTCCTGTATCTTACAAGTCTGGTATTGTTTTATTTAAATGAATTGTATCCATGGACAGCGCTGCGGAATATGTTGGCGCTTAATAAATAAAGTATAATAATAATAATAAAAATTGAAAAAGGACTTTTTAAAAGGTGCGTAGTTACGTTGCGTGACGGCCAAAAAAGTGTGCGGTACAGCTGTACCTAGAAGACTCGTAATAGCTGCGGTAGTGAAAAAGCAGCGTTATACTCATAACGCAAAACTCGTAATCTAGCCGATAGTAAAACACATGATAAAAAGCTGTTTAAAAATGCTTTTTGCTGTTTTAAGGTATTTGAGTGGAAAGGGTTCCAAAGTGTTATCTATCTCTATCTATGTGTGTGTATGTATGTGTAATATATATATATATATATATATATATATATATATATATATATATATATATATATACACACATTGCATTTAACCACCTTGTGATATACGATATACATTTAAAAAAACATTTTTATTAATATTTATATGAATAGATTTTATCAGATAGTATAAATATAAGTATAACAGTTTAGCGCACCACTTATTTAGCCCAGAGTTGGTATCAGAGTAACAGTGGGTTAAATTACAGGAATGCACAAGCTTTTGGCAGAAAACAGGAATACATCACATAGTCATAAGCTAGCAGTTATTTGGTGCTGAAATAGGAGTTGTGTATTTTTAGTAAATCAGGAAGTATTGAGAATTGAATTGTCATTTCACCCTGTGCCTGTGTGTGTGTGAGGAGACTTTACAGTGATTCCTGCTCCCTGTGCACACCCTGCTGTGATGGGCCCCCAGTAAAGGTAAGTTGTGCTAGACTGATGCACACTTACTGCTAACATCTAATACAGAGGGGCTTCACAGGAGAACAGTAGCAGTAAAGGAGAGTATTGTCTGCCAAAACTCATTATGTGAGTGATAAGAAGCGTGAGGAGACTGAGAGTGTGAAGAGAAGGCCGATAGTGAGGAGGATACATGAAAAGAGGAGGAGACATGAGAGGAGGAGACATGAGGGGAGGAGACATTAGGGGAAGAGACATGAGAGAAGGTTACATGAGAGTAGGCTACATGAGAGGAGGTTACATGAGGGGAGGTTACATGAGGGGAGGTTACATGAGGGGAGGAGACATGAGGGGAGGAGACATGAGGGGAGGAGACATGAGAGGAGGAGACATGAGAGGAGGAGACATGAGAAGAGGTTACATGAAAAGAGGAGACATGAGAAGAGGTTACATGAGGGGAGGTTACATGAGGGGAGGTTACATGAGGGGAGGTTACATGAGGGGAGGAGACATGAGGGGAGGAGACATGAGGGGAGGAGACATGAGAGGAGGAGACATGAGAGGAGGAGACATGAGAAGAGGTTACATGAAAAGAGGAGACATGAGAAGAGGTTACATGAGAGGAGGAGACATGAGAGGATGTTACATGAGAGGAGGTTACATGCGAGGAGGTTACATGAGAGTAGGAGACATGAGAGGAGGAGACATGAGAGGAGGAGACATAAGAGGAGGTTACCTGAAAGGAGGTTACGTGAGAGGAGAAGACGTGAGAGGTGGAGATGTGAGAGCAAGAGACATGAGAGGAGGTTAAGTGAGAGGAGGAGACGTGAAAGAAGGGGACGTGAGAGGAGGAGACGTGAGAGAAGGAGACATGAGAGGAGGTGACATGAGAGGAGGTGACATGAGAGGAGGTGACATGAGAAGAGGTTACATGAAAAGAGGAGACATGAGAAGAGGTTACATGAGAGGAGGAGACATGAGAGGAGGTTACATGAGAGGAGGTTACATGAGAGGAGGTTACATGAGAGTAGGAGACATGAGAGGAGGAGACATGAGAGGAGGAGACATAAGAGGAGGTTACCTGAGAGGAGGTTACATGAGAGGAGAAGACGTGAGAGGAGGAGATGTGAGAGCAGGAGACATGAGAGGAGGTTAAGTGAGAGGAGGAGACGTGAAAGAAGGGGACGTGAGAGGAGGAGACGTGAGAGAAGGAGACATGAGAGGAGGTGACATGAGAGGAGGGGACATGAGAGGAGGTGACATGAGAGGAGGAGACATGAGAGGAGGTAACATGAGAGGAGGAGACATGAGAGGAGGTTACATGAGAGGAGGAGGTAACATGATAGGAGGAGACATGAGAGGAGGAGACATGAGAGGAGGTTAGATGAGAGGAGTTTATATCAGAGAAGTTTACATGAGAGGAGACATGAGAGGATGTTACATGAGAGGAGGTTACCTGAGAGGAGGAGACATGAGAGGAGGTTACATGCAAGGAGGAGACATGAGAGGAGGAGACATGAGATAGGTGACATGAGAGGAGGAGACATGAGAGGAGGTTACATGAGAGGAAGAGACATGAGAGGAGGAGGCATGAGAGTAGGTTACATTAGAAGAGTAGACATGAGGGGAGGAGACATGAGAGGAGGAGACATGAGAGGAGGTTACATGAGAGGAGGTTACATGAGAGGAGGTTACATGAGAGGAGGAGACATGATAGGAAGAGACGTCAGAGGAGGAGATGTGAGAGGAGGAGACATGAGAGAAGGAGACATGAGAGGAGGTTACATGAGAGAAGGAGACATGAGAGGAGGTTACATGAGAGGAGGTTACATGAGAGGAGGAGACATGAGAGGAGGTTATATGGGAGAAGGAGACATAATAGGAGGTTACATTAGAGGAGGATACATGAGAGGAGGAGACATGAGAGGAGGTGACATGAGAGGAGGTTACATGAGAGGAAGAGACATGAGAGGAGGAGGCATGAGAGGAGGTTACATGATAGGAGGTCACATGAGAGAAAGTTACATGAGAGGAAGAGACATGAGGGGAGGAGACATGAGAGGAGGAGACATGAGAGGAATAACGTTAAAGCAGTTCCTCTAGTTAAACGTGCCCCATAATTACTCATAGGTATCTTCCTGGATATAGTCAGTGATAAGATAAACAAATATATAAACAGCACAAACTAGCTGGGTGCATACGATTGAGTACTAATTCCTAATGGGTTCTCAATTTAGACTGAGAGCCATACAAGTATAATTAATCATATATATATATATATATATATATATATATATATATATATATACACATACATACACTCAATTTAGACCTATAGTTATATATACAAGAAATTATTCAATCCGAACAGTGACACTCCAACAAATAATAATATCAATGTGCCAAAACCCTCCTTGGGATATAGAATTAGATCTCATATGACATAATCATTGGACTGATCATTAACAAGTGGCAATAAAAGATTTGTAAACAAACACAATATATTAGATACATTGTGTCAGATCCTATTGGGAGCTATAAAATGACCTCATATATCTAAGCATTGGTCAGTTATTTCACAAGTGGCAATCAAGGTCATATATTTAACAGGGTCAGTCCATAATAATCATATAACAATGTTCCAAGATAATGTAACATCACAGTCCAGTGCAATCCAATGCATATCACAATAGCAATATTATCAGTGTTAGTTGTGGTATCATCCTCATTTATGGCAAGTCCCCCATTCCGCCATCGGTCATTATAAACTCAACATACTTCTATGTAATGTCCATTTATGTACCAGCCAATTTTACACTATGAAGAAGTTTAGACCCTAGCCATGGCTAGCCCCACTATGACATTGAGCCATCCAAGGTATGGTACTCCAACTGAAGGTTTCGTAGCATCAAGATAATTTGGGGGTACTCACCTAGAGATATGAGGTTTGATCAGTTCTAATGGAAAGCAGTGCCAGTCGTTGGACATGTTCAAGCCGTAGGGGTGAAGGGTGCCAAGTCTATAAATCCAGCAAGGTTTCCAGTTGCAGCAGAGTTTTGTCTCTTTCACCCCTCTGTTTCAGAGGGGATACATGGTAGATGAGGATGAACCTTAAGTCAGTTACCTTGTGATTTGCTAGTAAGAAATGTCTAGCTACTGGTTGTTCTGAGGTGCCCTTATCCAGTGCTGTACAGATTGCAGATCTGTGGTTGGCCATCTGTAGGCGGGCATTATCTGTGATTTTGCCAATATAAAATTGGCCACAGCAAAAGCTAAGAAGATATGACTGGTTGTGCATGTGATGTAGTGTTTAATGATATATTTCTGGGAGGTATGCGGGTGTCTAAAGAACTTACAGGGGATCATTCCACTTCAGGTTGTGCATCCAGTGCATCTAAAACAACCCATTTTCATTGTTTTCAATCATTGTTCCTTTTGGTAGCACTGATTAGGGTTGGTAAACATCAGTAGATCTCTAAGGCTTCTGCCTCGTCTATATCCCATGATCGGTGGATCCATGTGCCTGAATGGTAATGTAGTATCTGTTTCAAGAATCTCCCATCTTTCACGGATAGTGTTAGCCAGTTTTTTCTTCTCCCAATTAAAAGTAGTGGTACATATCATCCTGTTTTTAGTGTTATATTCTTTAGCCTTCAGTTCCACATTATCATTGTTTGCAGTTATCTCCTGTATCACTTCTTTGATTAGATTTTCTCTATAGCCACATTGAAGGAACTTATTGGCGGCCATCATCTCAAGTTGTTGTTTGCGATTTGTGGCTTGGTGTTGCTCCTCATTACCCATACAATTTGTGATTTAATAATCTCTTTGCGGGTGTGTGGTGGATGATTGCTAGTAGC